>NC_039257.1:24370482-24572485 GCF_003368295.1 Carassius auratus | reverse complement strand
AAATTTGATTGACAGCAATGGTTCTTGAGGCAAAGTTGTGCATTATGAGGAGATCTATCAAATGATATGCATATTTCGTTGATATGTGAAACACCACGTGATTACAGAGCCATAAAACTCGTTAGCGCCAACTAGTGGCCGATTTCTTTCAAAATTCTTACAGACCTTAAGGTTCATGAGTCGAACGTACCCAGCGAGTTTCGTTCCGATCAACATCCGTTAACCCTTTCAAATAGGTGCTTAAAATTGTTTGGCCAATGGCGGCCATGTTTTTTTGAGATATGCAAATGTCCTCATAGGTACTTGTGCCCCTTCAGACCAAGACACTGCATACCAATTTTCAAGTCGATCGAGCCAACGGTTGCCTAGTTATAGCCATTTATGTGTTTTTTCGATCTTATAGCGCCCCCAAGTGGCAGAGATGCGCAATTTTTTTGTATGACCAAAGATGAGCTCATACATATGTGTACCAAGTTTGGTGAAGATATCTCATTCCGTTCAAGAGTTATAGCTAAAATAGCATTTGGCTAACGCTAGCATAGACGCTTTTTGGTGTACTGTTTCGCGTAAGAATTGAAATTTCAACTTTTTTTTGATAATTATTGATATTGAGTGTCCAGGGATATTTCTGAAGTGGTTTTGATTCCGATTGGTTAAAAATCCTAAGACTAGTTCGCAAAAGTAGGTTTCGGATATAGCTCGATTTTGCGAGAAAACGGTGCGTCGTAGAGCAAAAAATGCAGCTGTGCACTTTTGTTCGGGCTAACCCAAGGATTGCAACGATGCCTTGTTTTTGAGTCTACGGCTAACGGTTTACGATCTGCGGCCAAAAATGTCCAAAATTTTAGTTTTTTGCGCTGTAGCGCCCCCGTTAGGCCGATTGGGCTAAGACTTTGATAAGTTCTCCCCAAAATGAGCTCTACGATCTGTCAAAATTTCAGCTCTCTAGGCCTTACGGTTTGGGCTGCACGTTCAGTTCTAGGGCGGAAAGAATAATAATAATAATTAAAGCTGCAAGCAGCATTTACCGGGGTTCAAGCACATTAAGGCCTCTGAGGTGGTCAGAGCCAACCTGGATGTATGGATGACAGTTAAACACATCCAAAATGGAGAACAGGCTAACAGACAGACACGCACACTGAAAGTAAATGATTAGACTAATATATGTATACTCTATAAGCATATGCACACACACACACACACACACACACACACACACACAAAGACACACAAAGATACACATATATATGCACAAACATTTTGTTGCAGATATAGGTATTTGATAAAAAGTGATAGGTGACAATAAGCTTATTGCAAGTCTTCTCTTTTTTTAGAGTTTAGATGTCATTTTCAGATTAAACTGTAATCATAATGTGGCAAAATTGTTAAAACTGATACATCTGTATGAACAAAATGGAAAACATCAATTCAATGAGATACAAAATGTTATAACAGTTAATTTATTAATGTTTTTGGCATGAATTCATAAAAACAGTACTAGCTGAAAGAGCCCATTAGTGGTCTTCCGCTGCCATCTAGTGGTTATAAATTGCATTTACTCAAACAACACTGTGTTTTTAAACATAACTGTTAAAGTGTTGTTGTTGGGTTTTTTTGCCCTATCTCTCTTAAATGTTGCATGCTTGTTTAGAATGAAATTATGCATTACTTTACACAGTTTTGATAATTTGTGGGATTTCTGTTTGTATTAATAGGTCTTTGTGCCTCTGGGGTGGTCTCGGCCAACCAGGATGTATGGATGACATTTAAATACATCCAAAAGACAGACACACACACACTGAAATTAAATGATTAAACTAGTTTTTAAGAGTTTAGATGTCATTCAGGTTTCACTGTAATCACAATGTGGCAAAATTGTAAAAAATGATGTGTCTGTATGAACAAAATGGAAAACATTGATTCAATAAGATGTAACATGTTATAACAGTTAATTTATTAATGTTTTGGCATGAATTCATGAATCCTTTCTACAGTACTGTTCATTTTAACTGAATGAGCCCATTAGTGGTCTTCCGCTGCCATCTAGTGGTTATAAATTGCATTTACTGAAACAACACTGTGTTTCTAAACATAACTGTTATAGTGTTGTTATTTTTTTTATTTTTGCCCAATCTCTCTTAAATTTTGCATGCTTGTTTAGAATGAAATCATGCATTATTTTACACAGTTTTGATCATTTGTGGGATTTCTGTTTGTATTAATAGGCCTTTGTGTACACTATGCAAATAACATAATATAAAATTACTGGTTTATAGTTGTCTAAATGCAATTGTTCAACATGTTTTTGATAATTATTGACCTTCAGAGTCTAGAGAATTGTACTTCAGTGGTTTTATTGATTTTCATCTTATACCCGATCACTAGTTTGCCAAAGTACCTTTTTAAAATAATCTTGAATGTTTAATTAACAGCTTTATTGACAACGTTGGTCCCAGAGGCAAAGTTGTTCAGAATGAGGATATTTATCAAATGATATAAAGATTTAGTGTTTTTGAGTGAATATATGAGCATTTACAAACAATTTGAGGCCATTTACCATATAAATCTTGTGTTTTGAGACCTTTTCTACTGTTATAGCGCCACCTATGGTCTGATCTCCATGAAACTTTGCATGCTTGTTAAGAGTCATCTGTTACATGATTTCACTGAGTTTCATAAAGTATTGAGTTTTCGTTAAGGTTTTATAGGCTTTGGGGTATGTTTTGGCCACACCCCTTTTTCTAAATTACCCCTTTACAGCTGACCAAAGGACAAAATTCAACATTTTTTTAATAATTATTGATCTAGAGAGTCCACAGAATATTACTGCAGTGGTTTGGTTCCGATCGGACAAAAAACCTAGGACTAGTTCGCAAAAGTAGGTTTTTAACATATTTGTGAATAACAATTGAATGATTTGATTGACAGCAATGGTTCTTGAGGCAAAGTTGTGCATTATGAGGAGATCTATCAAATGATATGCATACTGTGTTGATATGTGAAACACCACGTGATTACAGAGCCATAAAACTCGTTAGCGCCAACTAGTGGCCGATTTCTTTCAAAATTCTAACAGACCTTAAGGTTCATGAGTCGAACGTACCCAGCGAGTTTCGTTCCGATCAACATCCGTTAACCCTTTCAAATAGGTGCTTAAAATTGTTTGGCCAATGGCGGCCATGTTTTTTTTAGATATGCAAATGTCCTCATATGTACTTGTGCCCCTTCAGACCGAAACATTGCATACCAATTTTCAAGTCGATCGAGGCAACAGTTGCCTAGTTATAGCCATTTATGTGTTTTTTCTATCTTATAGCGCCCCCAAGTGGCAGAGATGCGCAATATTTTTGATTTGACCAAAGATTGAGCTTATACATATGTATACCGAGTTTGGTGAAGATATCTCATTCCGTTCAAGAGTTATAGTTAAAATAGCATTTGGCTAACGTTAGCATAGACGCTTTTTGGTGTACTGTTTCGCGTAAGAATTGAAATTTCAACTTTTTTTTGATAATTATTGATATTGAGTGTCCAGGGAATATTTATGAAGTGGTTTGGTTCTGATTGGTTGAAAATCCTAGGACTAGTTCGCAAAAGTAGGTTTCGGATTTAGCTCGATTTTGCGAGAAAACGGTGCGTCGTAGACCCCAAAAAGGCGCCGTGCACTTTTGTTCGGGCTAACCCAAGGATTGCAACAATGCCATGTTTTTGAGTCTATGGCTAACGGTTTACACTTTACGGCCAAAATTGTCCAAAATTTTTGTTTTTTGCGCTGTAGCGCCCCCGTTAGGCCGATTGGGCCGGTTCTTTGTATCTGAGTAGCGAGCAAGACTACTACCATCTGACCAAGTTTCAGCTCTCTAGGCCTTACGGTTTGGGCTGCACGTTCAGTTTTAAGGCGGAAGAATAATAATAATAATAATAATAATAATAATAATAAAAATCCTAACAAATACAATAGGGTTTCAGCACTGCGTGCTTGAACCCCTAATAAAAATCCTAACAATTACAAGAGGGTTTCAGCACTGCGTGCTTGAACCCCTAATAAAAATCCTAACAATTACAATAGGGTTTCAGCACTGCGTGCTTGAACCCCTAATAATTAAAGCTGCAAGCAGCATTTTACCGGGGTTCAAGCATTTAAGGCATCTGAGGTGGTCAGAGCCAACCTGGATGTTTGGATGACATTTAAACACATCCAAAATGGAGAACAGGTTAACAGACAGACACACACACTGAAAGTAAATGATTAGACTAATATATGTATACTCTATAAGCATATGCACACACACACACACACACACACACACACACAAAGACACACATATACATGCACAAACATTTTGTTGCAGATATAGGTATTTGAAATAAGTGATAGGTGACATAAAATTATTGCAAGTCTTCTCTTTTTCAGAGTTTAGATGTCATTTTCAGGTTAAACTGTAATCATAATGTGGCAAAATTGTAAAAACTGATACATCTTTATAAACAAAATGGAAAACATCAATTCAATGAGATTTAAAATGTTATAACAGTTAATTTATTAATGTTTTGGCATGAATTCATGAAAACAGTACTGTTTAACTAGCTGAATGAGCCCATTAGTGGTCTTCCACTGCCATCTAGTGGTTATAAATTGCATTTACTCAAACAACACTGTTTTAAAACATAACTGTTATAGTGTTGTATTTTTTTTTTTGCCCAATCTCTCTTAAATTTTGCATGCTTGTTTAGAATGAAATCATGCATTATTTTACACAGTTTTGATAATTTGTGGGCTTTCTGTTTGTATAAATAGGCCTTTGTGTACACTATGCAAATAACATATTATAAAATTATTGGTTTATAGTTGCCCAAATGCAATTGTTCAACATGTTTTTGATAATTATTAACCTTCAGAGTCTAGAGAATTGTACTTCAGTGGTTTTATTGATTTTCATCTTAAACCGTATAACAAGTATGCCAAAGTAACTTTTTAAAATAATCTTGAATATTTAATTAACAGCTTTATTGACAACATTGGTCCCAGAGGCAAAGTTGTTCAGAATGAGGAGATCTATCATATGATATGAAGATTTAGTGTTTTTGAGTGAATATATGAGCATTTTCAAACAATTTGGGGCCATTTACCATATAAATCTTGTGTTTTGAGACCTTTTCTACTGTTATAGCGCCACCTATGGTCTGATCTCCATGAAACTTTGCATGCTTGTTAAGAGTCACCTGATACATGATTTCACTGAGTTTCATACAGTTTTGAGTTTTCCTTTAGGTTTTATAGGCTTTGGGGTATGTTTGGCCACACCCCTTTTTCTAAATTACCCGGTTACAACTAACCAAAGGACAAAATTCAACATTTTTTTAATAATTATTGATCTAGAGAGTCCACAGAATATTACTGCAGTGGTTTGGTTCCGATCGGGCAAAAAACCTAGGACTAGTTCGCAAAAGTAGGTTTTTAACATATTTGTGAATAACAATTGAACGATTTGATTGACAGCAATGGTTCTTGAGGCAAAGTTGTGCATTATGAGGAGATCTATCAAATGATATGCATATTGTGTTGATATGTGAAACACCACGTGATTACAGAGCCATAAAACTCGTTAGCGCCAACTAGTGGCCGATTTCTTTCAAAATTCTTACAGACCTTAAGGTTCATGAGTCGAACGTACCCAGCGAGTTTCGTTCCGATCAACATCCGTTAACCCTTTCAAATAGGTGCTTAAATTTGTTTGGCCAATGGCGGCCATGTTTTTTGAGATATGCAAATGTCCTCATAGGTACTTGTGCCCCTTCAGACCAAGACACTGCATACCGATTTTCAAGTCGATCGAGCCAACGGTTGCCTAGTTATAGGCATTTATGTGTTTTTTCTATCTTATAGCGCCCCCAAGTGGCAGAGATGCGCAATTTTTTTGATTTGACCAAAGATTGAGCTCTTACATATGCGTACCGAGTTTGGTGAGGATATCTCATTCCGTTCAAGAGTTATAGTTAAAATAGCATTTGGCTAACGTTAGCATAGACGCTTTTTGGTGTACTGTTTCGCGTAAGAATTGAAATTTCAACTTTTTTTTGATAATTATTGATATTGAGTGTCCAGGGAATATTTATGAAGTGGTTTGGTTCTGATTGGTTGAAAATCCTAGGACTAGTTCGCAAAAGTTGGTTTCGGATATAGCTCGATTTTGCGAGAAAACGGTGCGTCGTAGACCCCAAAAAGGCGCCGTGCACTTTTGTTCGGGCTAACCCAAGGATTGCAACAATGCCATGTTTTTGAGTTTATGGCTAACGGTTTACACTTTACGGCCAAAAATGTCCAAAATTTTAGTTTTTTGCGCTGTAGCGCCCCCGTATGGCCGATTGGGCTGAGACTTTGATAAGTTCTCCCCAAAATGAGCTCTACGATCTGTCCAAATTTCAGCTCTCTAGGCCTTACGGTTTGGGCTGCACGTTCAGTTCTAGGGCGGAAGAATAATAATAATAATAATAATAATTAAAGCTGCAAGCAGCATTTTACCGGGGTTCAAGCACATTAAGGCCTCTGAGGTGGTCAGAGCCAACCTGGATGCATGGATGACAGTTAAACACATCCAAAATGGAGAACAGGCTAACAGACAGACACACACTGAAAGTAAATGATTAGACTAATATATTAATACTCTATAAGCATATGCACACACACACACACACACACAAACATTTTGTTGCAGATATAGGTATTTGAAATAAGTGATAGGTGATAATAAACTTATTGCAAGTCTTCTCTTTTTAAGAGTTTAGATGTCATTTTTTAGGTTAAACTGTAATCATAATGTGGCAAAATTTTAAAAACTGATATATCTGTATGAACAAAATGGAAAACATTGACTCAATGAGATTTAAAATGTTATAACAGTTCATTTTTTAATGTTTTGGCATGAATTCATGAATCATTTCAACAGTACTGTTCAACTTTACTGAATGAGCCCATTAGTGGTCTTCCGCTGCCATCTAGTGGTTATAAATTGCATTTACTCCAACAAAACTGTGTTTTTAAACATAACTGTTATAGTGTTATTTTTTTTTTTTGCCCAATCTCTCCTAAATTTTGCATGCTTGTTTAGAATGAAATTATGCATTATTTTACACAGTTTTGATAATTTGTGGGCTTTCTGATTGTATTAATAGGCCTTTGTGTGCACTATGAAAAGAACATATCATAAAATGACTGGTTTATAGTTGCCCAAATGCAATTGTTCAACATGTTTTTGATAATTATTGACCTTCAGAGTCTAGAGAATTGTACTTCAGTGGTTTTATTGATTTTCATCTTAAACCGTATCACAAGTATGCCAAAGTAACTTTTTCAAATAATCTTGAATATTTAATTAACAGCTTTATTGACAACATTGGTCCCAGAGGCAAAGTTGTTCAGAATGAGGAGATCTATCATATGATATGAAGATTTAGTGTTTTTGAGTGAATATATGAGCATTTTCAAACAATTTGAGGCCATTTACCATATAAATCTTGTGTTTTGAGACCTTTTCTACTCGTATAGCGCCACCTATGGTCTGATCTCCATGAAACTTTGCATGCTTGTTAAGAGTCATCTGTTACATGATTTCACGAAGGCTAATAAAGTTTTGAGTTTTCGTTTAGGTTTTATAGGCTTTGGGGTATGTTTGGCCACACCCCTTTTCCTAAATTACCCCTTTACAGCTACCCAAAGGACAAAATTCAACATTTTTTTAATAATTATTGATCTAGAGAGTCCACAGAATATTACTGCAGTGGTTTGGTTCCGATCGGACAAAAAACCTAGGACTAGTTCGCAAAAGTAGGTTTTTAACATATTTGTGAATAACAATTGAACGATTTGATTGACAGCAATGGTTCTTGAGGCAAAGTTGTGCATTATGAGGAGATCTATCAAATGATATGCATATTGTGTTGATATGTGAAACACCACGTGATTACAGAGCCATAAAACTCGTTAGCGCCAACTAGTGGCCGATTTCTTTCAAAATTCTTACAGACCTTAAGGTTCATGAGTCGAACGTACCCAGTGAGTTTCGTTCCGATCAACATCCGTTAACCCTTTCAAATAGGTGCTTAAAATTGTTTGACCAATGGCGGCCATGTTTTTTTGAGATATGCAAATGTCCTCACAGGTACTTGTGCCCCTTCAGACCAAGACATTGCATACCAATTTTCAAGTCGATCGAGCCAACGGTTGCCTAGTTATAGCCATTTATGTGTTTTTTCTATCTTATAGCGCCCCCAAGTGGCAGAGATGCGCAATTTTTTTTATTTGACCAAAGATTGAGCTCATACATATGTATACCGAGTTTGGTGAAGATATCTCATTCCGTTCAAGAGTTATAGTTAAAATAGCATTTGGCTAACGTTAGCATAGACGCTTTTTGGTGTACTGTTTCGCGTATGAATTGAAATTTCAACTTTTTTTTGATAATTATTGATATTGAGTGTCCAGGGAATATTTATGAAGTGGTTTGGTTCTGATTGGTTGAAAATCCTAGGACTAGTTCGCAAAAGTAGGTTTCGGATATAGCTCGATTTTGCGAGAAAACGGTGCGTCGTAGACCCCAAAAAGGCGCCGTACACTTTTGTTCGGGCTAACCCAAGGATTGCAACAATGCCATGTTTTTGAGTCTACGGCTAACGGTATACGATTTACGGCCAAAAATGTCCAAAATTTTTGTTTTTTGCGCTGTAGCGCCCCCGTTAGGCCGATTGGGCTGAGACTTTGATAAGTTCTCCCCAAATTGAGCTCTACGATCTGTCCAAATTTCAGCTCTCTAGGCCTTACGGTTTGGGCTGCACGTTCAGTTCTAGGGCAGAAGAATAATAATAATAATAATAATAATAATAATAATAATAATAATAAAAATCCTAACAATTACAATAGGGTTTCAGCACTGCGTGCTTGAACCCCTAATAATAAAAATCCTAACAATTACAATAGGGTTTCAGCACTGCGTGCTTGAACCCCTAATAAAAATCCTAACAAATACAATAGGGTTTCAGCACTGCGTGCTTGAACCCCTAATTAACTAGCCATTCTGGATGCTTGGTGTCTGAATTACCACAGTTCAGTTAAGTTAAGTTAAAGTTTGTTTGACAGTTCAGTAAAGCTTGATAGATGAAATGGCAGGTGGCAACAAGGTTTCTCAGTGCAGTGATTTGATTGGCTGTTTGTATTGTTATCCATTTACCCATCGTCAAGTTCAGTTGTGTTCACAGAACAGAATTAAGCACTAAATGGTCAAGTCCATTAGGGTGAATGGTCAGATGCTTAATTATTAAAGCATTCTGTGTCTTCACTCTGAGATTTCACAACATTAGGTTTCCCCAAAGTCAGAGCTCATGTGTGAAAATTGCAACGATTGTTGGTGTAACCTTTGAAGAAATGATTGTGTTCTGTCCATTGAGAGCGTTGTGTTGTGGGAATTGAATCCATGGCTGGCTGCTCATCCACCGTCAGCTCCGTTTATTTCATCCTATTCAAAGTTATGTGTGGCGGGCGGCTGCCTCCTTTTCAAGCCTCTGCTATTGGAAACTAATATAAAATGAATTGGTCTCTCTTTCCTGCTATCCATCCCCCATTTAAGCCCTTCTTGAAGTTCTTCCAAATTGCGTTTTAAATGCCAATTAGGAGGTTGAATGTAGTAAAATAAAAGCCAGTGCGAGTAGAATGGCCTCACCTTCTGGCTGACCAGGCTTCTGAGAGCACATGCCGAATCTTTGGCTCCGAGCACGACTTTGAAAGAAAATATCCTGCCTAATGAACACATTAATTAGAACCATAACTATTTATAAGATGATAATTAGAAACGAAGCGAGGTAAACTGGGCTCTTCCTGCAATTAATGGTGGATTAATTACGGGCCGTAATTAAGTGGCGTTTTGAAATGCGTTAAGGTGAAGTACAGAGGCACGCAATGGCTTTGTGATCATTGGCATAATTATTCGCTGGCCGTTTGAGCCGTGCTCACTCTGAGCCCACTAATCAGCATCATTGTGTCGTTATATGTGCACTTAAAAAGACTCGCCACTGCAATAACTGCCTAATTATTTCTAATTGGCAGTCCCAAACGCAGTCTCTGCATTGATTGTACGAGCCACTATTTAGCGGATCTGCAGGACCGATTGCTTTGAGAGGAGCAAGGACTGAAATGTGTGAATTACTAACCTGAAGAGAAATGTAGGCAGGGCTTTTTTACTGTATACAAATATAGTGCCTGGGAAACCATGTAGTGCTAAAAAATAAACCGTCCAGATTATCAGTGAGTCATTTTCTGCAGCAGTCTGATCAGATAGTCAAAGGAGTTTGAAAACTTTTTTTGCCTACTATGCATTTATACACATTACATTGCATCACAGAAAGCTGCAAATCTAATGTTTTCGGTGAATGTTTTAAGAAAGGACAGGGAAGAGGAAAGTGATGCTCTTTCATTTTCAACATTTAATCTTTTGTTGCAATGCACTCTTGTCGTACACATCCATTGACAAATGAGAATCTCGTTGTGCTGTGAAATCAGAATAAAATCATGAAGGATATACATGCATGCATATAACTTTCCCGTCCTTTATGTTGATTCTTTTCCAGCATACAAAAAATAGAGTTTGTGGAACCAAAGCTTGGTGCAGTGTTTCAGTTGTTGGTATTGCAGGTTGGTATCTTTGCAAAATTATAGTTAGATAGTTATCTATTTGTGTTTTAAAATGCATTTATTTTCATTCTTGGACAGATTCTTTAGACAGATTAATTAAAATAACCAAAGAAACACAAACACTGAACTTACCACAGACTTGGCATAATTAAATTATTATTTAAATAATACACTTACTGGGATTAATCTCATTTCATCTCATTTTCAACGTTATTTAATTTTTTTTGTATTTTACATGAATGCAAAAAAAAAATCAAATGACTTAAGTTAAATGTTGCATAATCTTGTATGACCTGCTTAACATATGTTGTTTGTTTGTTTGTTTGAGTTTAATTATATTCTTACATTCTTCCATAATGATTTTGCTTTTATAGCTCAATGTATGTTTGTTTAATTCTCTGTGTGAGTAGACTGTCCTTTGGGATTCATTTATGTTTATCGTTTCCTGAATGTTGTCATGAGGCCTTTGTTTATTAATGATTGACTAAATTCATAGATAAATATGCATCACTCCAGGGAACTGCAATGGACTTCATTAGGAATTAATTTAAATGTAAATTAACAGAAGTTTCTGTGTTGCACATTATAGACAACATTGTTAGTATCAGTTAAAGTCTTTAAATATGTAGTTTAGTGTTTCATGAACCTTTGATTCCAAACTACTTCAGTGCCATTGACCACACTTTGATTCCGGGAGGAATTTACCCAGAATACTGGACACTACATCTACATAAAGAAAATATGTGATGCAGCTTGTTTATTATACATAAGCTCTGTATGATGCTTATCAAATATATATATATATATATATATATATATATATATATATATATATATATATATATATATATATATATATAAAAAGAAGTAAGATTATATATAAACATCTACAATGTACTAAAATGGAATAAAGTTATACTTTAGTTTGGTGAAATCATTCTAGAACCGGAATAAAACAAAAACAGCAGACAGGCTGAATTTCACTCTTTTACAGAAGGTGGCACTTTTGGAACAGAGTTGGAAAATAATTTCATAGAAAGCAATGTGAATGATGCTTAGTGGCACGGCAAGTTTTTTTTTTTTTTTTTGTCAGCTGCATTTAAATCACATCTGAAGGGTCCCACTCTGTGCAGCACATAGCCTCACATGTCAAAACAAACAGCACAAGGTGTCAGTGATTTCCACCTCTAGAGGTCTTTCTCATACTGTATAATGACCTTCTCAGCAACTCCAGCAATGGACGCAATCCGGAAAACTATTGGCATGGATTTTTGCCCATAGCCAAATGTTCCAGCAATCAACTATCGGTGCCGATTAATCGGCAAAATGATACATCGGTTGATCTCTAATTACAATGGTTTGTCTTGTGAATTTTCCTCTCGAGTTGAAATTTTTGAACTCGTGCGGAAGACATGATTGAGGCGAATATTGCACTTTAATGGCAGACGCATCGCACATTTCATGTCATTCCCATCGCCTAGCGTGAATTAGCCTCTATTCGCATCTATGCATTGACTTTGTATGTAATCTAATCGTGTACATAATTACATTCACGTTTGGCGTGAACACACCATAACACTATTGTTTTCAAAAATGTAAACTTTGAAACCTGTTTTGAAGTTTTTCAATTTTTCTTTCTAAATTATGTGAAAATCATCTTGTTTACTCACTCACAGAAAAAAATAAGACACTTTTTGTTGGTAAAAGTCAACTATCATGAATATCATTGTGATTTACACCTGAGAAGACAAAGCCCTGCATAATGAGCTGCATAATGAGCCTCTCATTCAGCTGTGTCACTGAGAGGAAAGAGTTCCAAGAAAGAATGTAAGGACAAAATAAATGTATATAATTGTATGTTTTTAGTTTATTTAGAATATATTTAATTATCCCACAACATAATTTAATATCCACTTGGGGGAGCAGTTAAACAGTTTATTAGGAACAATCAAAGCTGACTTTCAAACTGAATTGTTTTGCATCATTACTCCAGTCACACAATCCTTCAGAAATCCTTTTGACAATCTTAATTTCTACAACGACAACAACATAACTTGAAGAACAGTCTGGCTGCGTTGTCTTCTGTTATGTGGTGTATTCAAGCCGCACGCTTCAGTTTGAAACATTAAAATCTGAATAGAGTGTTCAGCGCGGGGTCACATTAGAAGATAATGAAGGGAGACATGAAAAACGGACATCGCAGTATTCATGTAGTTACAGTTCATTTTAATGACGTGTTTGTAAAAGAAGATCAGCGCAAAGGCTGCAGACAGCGCACCTTGTTTGTTATCTTTATTTTATAAGTGCACAACATTTTTGTTGTTATGTCTGTATAAAAAAAGTAGACCCTTTACAGATTCGATTGATGTATTGCTCTTATCTGTACGATTAAAACTGAAAGTATAATTTAAGTTTTTTTCGGGGTTATCAGGAGTAAATGACTCATAACGCGTAAACGTGTTAATCAACCTCAGAGGGTTAAAGGAAAAGAGGAAAAGGAAAAGAGTGATTAGCAAAGACATTTAATATAGTTCAATCATGAAGCTGTGAGTTCCTGTGTGGCTCTCTTCTGCGTTCAAGCTGGCTTCAGTTGGAGGAGGGTGCTGAGGAGTTCAGGAGATCCACTGATCTGTAGAAGTGCTCATGTCTTGCTTCAGAGCCACCTTACTGCCACGCATCTGCCATCACCCTCTCTCCTCAAAAACACTTTAGCAAATTGTGCTATAATCAAGTTCACAGTGATCCTGCACCTCGGACAAAAGTCTGGATGTGGATCCAGTTACAGGCTCCATATTCAAGCACAAGGAAGACAGAGGGAACACAAATAAAACTTAAAGCTGAATTATGTGCTTCTTGACTGAAACTGTGACACCCCCTTGGAAAATAATGAAACACTTTCCTAATACTTGCAAGTCATTTTTCTGAAACGTGTAACAGAGAAGTCCTGCGCCAAAATATGGCTCCAAACCTCATAAGTCAACCCTTTCTTACCAATAAAAAATAAATCAAACTGCTGTCACTTTTAGTACTGTGCAACAGTACATAAACCATTGACAAGAGTTTTTATTTTTCATCTGTGAGAAGAATAACAATTCAATGTGCTGTGCTACCATACTAATTAATCAGTAAAGGCTGGTATATTTGTGGACATCTTTCTTGGGAATTATTTCTCTATTGCTGAAATATAGCTTCTGGTTTAACTGTAGAGACTTTTCACAAGAGGCATTGTTTCAGATGGAATAAACGTTTACCTGGGAACAGCTATTTAGGTATTTATTTCATGCTTTCTTAGCCCATTACTGTTCCCGGTTTCTGCCAAAGAGTAAGAAAAATAAATAAGTAATTGTGACATTTTATCTTACATTTCAGTTTTTTTTCTTGCAGTTGGGAGTTTACATCTCTCAATTATGACTTTTTTCACAATGGCAAGTTTATATCTTGCAATTTTTATTTTATTTTTTTTTGTAATTCTGTAATTCTGACTTTTCTTAGAAATTTGAAGTATAAAGTCAAAATTGTGAGTTACAAGGTCCAATCCTGAGGAAAAAGACTTTTCTTATAGTTGTACATTTAAATCTTGCAATTCTGACTGTTTTGTTGTTGCAATAATTAGTTTACATATCTGTCAATTCTGACTTTTTTTCAGTAGCTAGTTTATATCTCACAATTTTGAATTTTGAGAGCAATTGTAAATTAAAATGTCCAAATTTGAGCAAAAACTATTTTAATTTTCAGACTCAATTTTAACTGAAAACTGAGAGTGTATATTACTGAATTCTGAAAACTCAGAGTTGCAGCAAAGTCAGAATTGTGAAATAAAAAGTCACATTCACCTTATTCAGTGGTGGAACTGGCCTTCCATGATGTCTTGCATTTGATAAGAAATCCAATTTCCCATATTAGTTTTGTCTACCATTCACTACTTTATCTTGATGCATTACTGGTCCATTATTGTTTTCTAGTTTTTTAGTACTCTTTAGTAAGGAGAAATGGAGGTAAGCAGTATAAGACACACAGGTCACCCTGTCTCTGTCATGGCCTCATTATGTGCCTGAGCTGTGATTAGACACAACAGATGCATCAGACACGTGGTTTCAAACTAGTGATCCTATGGTTTGTACATGATCAGACATCTCTTTTCTGACACTATTATCAAATATAAGATTTCCCTTTTGCTCTGAAAGCAGATTCTGCACAGGTATTGGTGGGTTTTGTGTGGCTGCTATTTCAGATGCTCGTTTAGTGTTTAATTAAGTGTGGTTTTTCCTTCAGCAGGGGAATGAGCGTCTGCTCTCTGTCTCAGCGCTGTCTCTGTGCTCTAGTTTTATGACTGGCCCACTTAGTCTCAGTATTTATGCCTTTTCTAGTGTGAGTGCTTAAATTGAAACGTAACCCTCCACATTTAAACAATAAAAGTCTTCAAGGGCCGACCTTCAGATCTACCGTCACTTCATAAATACCTTATCATAAAAAGAACAGAAAACCATCATGAGAAGAACACCTAGTAATTAAAAACACATGCCTGCGACATTATTTCAAAATACACTCTTCTTTTGCCCCAAAAAGAACCTTTATATGAAGAAAAGGAAAATAGTCATTGCTAATGATTTATATTTGACTTTTATGAATATTTGTCAAAATGAGGAGAAAAAGCTGATTTATTTTTTAGTACAAATCTGTAATGTACCACATCTTTCAGAAGTGTCTCTTGGACAGGAGCAGTCGCTCATATGATTGTGTGTGTGTTGACAGTGGTGAGTTAGCACCTATTGACTTTCTGACCTTTCACTTCTCTTTGACCTCTGCTTGCAGTGACCTCTGAGCCACCAGTAGAGACGTAATACAGTCTCAGTGCTAGTTAGATAGCGGCGTCTAGGGTGTCAGTATTCCTGTGGAGTGATGGCGGTCGCATATGCTGCCTCACATATATTTCTATCCCTGAACTTCTGAAAGTGTGGATCAGAGCGTCATGTGGGACCTTTGAACTCCACTAAGTGGCACAGTCTTGTAAGTGTGGGTGGCCCAAGTGTGAGCTGATTTCCTCTCGTCTCAGGTTACGTCTGTATTGTGATGTGAACTCGCAATTGCAAAAAAAAAAAAAAAAAAAAAATGTGTTACGAGATATATGCACTCATTCCATGTTTGGTGCAAAATACATTTGCACTCAAAAAATGCATGAACAAAAAATGCAAAACTCCTTATTTTCTGCTTGTTAGTAGTCAGGAAGTTGTTAAGTTTAGGTATGGAGTGGATTAATGGATCTAAAATATGGTCTTACAGACTAAAACATTAATATGTGCTTTATAAGTGCTAATAAACAACCAATATGTAAATAATGTGCATGCTTGTTAATAGTGTTAATAGTAAAAGTGTTACCAAATCTGTTTCCCCAGAAGATGCTCTTTCAAAGAGATACATTTGCAAAAACCATTTTGCATTGTAGTGTGGACTGAGACTTTATTTTAAGGAGCATTTCTCGCTACTGACTAGCATGTACCGTGTTGGCTGTTTATTAGCATTCAAAAGCATGTATTCTGCATGATCATATTTTAAACTCTTATCCACCCCATACCTGTACTTAACCACAACCTTACAGAATATAGATAAATAAAAAGCACAGCAACTACACTGGTCTCATCCAAGATTTGTATGTTTTTTTAAACCATGCATTCTTCAACAAAATACAAACGACCAGAATCTTTGGGGTTGCAGTTGTATTAAAACATTGGATTACAGTGCTATTAATTAATAGTAACTTGGTGTGATAAATTGTGGTGTGTGTGAACATGCGCAGACAGAAACAGCTTGGGAAATGTTCTCATCAGCTCTGGTAATTAGAGGAATCTCATAAATTACACTTGTGTGGCATTGCATTTAAAGAGCACTCAGAACATCCTGAATAGTTAACATTTTTCATTACGTGGAAACGCCTGGGAACAAGAAGGAACAGCTGTTTGGAGCTGTAGGAAACCCACGTCGCTCATTCGAGGTGAACTTCAGTGCTCTGGAATAAAAATAGTGAGGACTTGTGTCACGCTAATTAGGCAAAAGCTGTTTGTTGCTTCTTTCCATCAGAGTTTTTCTTCATGAGTCGACTAGAAGTTGCTAATATGTTTTTTCTTTCACTTGTAGTCTGTTTCTTTCTCCACTGTAACTCCACTTTTACAGTTTACTGTACGCAGTGCATTTAACCTGTGATCACTAAAGATTCTCACTGCTTACCAATCAGACCTGGGACTGCTGCTTGTTTTTAATTATTACTCAATGATGAAAGGTTGGATTGAATATTATCACTGTGGTTAGTGGTTCTCCGCTTCACCTGCAGAGGACAGAGTTTCATCTCTATACTCCTCCACACATATCCATCTCATCATTTCTAATTCTTAAAAGCAACAGTTCAGCTGTGAGTGTTGTCAGTTTGCTGGAGATGAAATTCATGTTATGTGTAGGTTGCACAATAATGCTGCAGCAGACAGACACCTGATGAAACTGTCAGCTCAGGACACTCAATAATTGTAGTTATTTACTCACCTTTATATACAAACACTTATGTTTTCACTGCAATGTTTTACTTTTGAATTCAGAAGTATTTTGTCTCGCATCACAGAGTGCAAAAACAAGGGCAGGGATTTAGAAGTGAGAACTGAAGTTTTTTTAATCAAACATCTGTATAATAAATGAGTGTATTTACTGCCTGACTGCATTACAGCATGTGTGTGTGTGTGTGTGTGTGTGTGTGAATGAGACGAGGAGAGAGCAGAAGAAGAGAGAAAGCGCCGCGGCAGGAATAAATAATCATTTGTCCAGGTTAGGATTCCAGCGGTGTATCTTACGTCTGTTAGTTGCACTAGTGCTATCAGTCGCCGCCATTAATATCCAATTTCATATGAAGCAAGAAACCTTGTTTAGCAGGAATAAAATATGGTCAGATAACAGCAGGACACCATCCTGCTCACATAATTACCCAAACACGGCGCGGGGAGGGATCAGATCCGCGGCTGGGCAGGGGGCATCGGCGATAAGCGCCCGCCGCGCTCCCACACACTGGTAATTACTTTATTGATAATTTGCCGGGAAAATTGCCTGAGCCAATCGTTGCTGCTAGATTTAATGGATTGGAGAGAAAAAAACATTAGAAAAAAGCACCTTTCAAAAGGATTTAAATATGTGTAGGCCATAGGGGAAGGCTTTTCCTCCGGTGATAATAGCTGAAAGTCATGTGAGACGGTCCACTCTTGGCATGATGCTGCTGGACGCATGTGTGCTTGTGGCAGGGGATGTTATCTGGCCACCCCGCATTCACACATTTACCCCTCGCCTTAAATGAGGTCATGATTCTCTGAGGGTAAGGCCTTGGTAATGAAATTGACATTTAGCAGCCGCACCACAGTCTATTAACTACAATAAATTTAATTTGCAACAGGCCCAGAAGTGAGCTGGTCTGCGGAAAGAGAGGAAGAGATGAAAAACCGTCGGGCTGATGGTGCTGGTGTTTATTACATGCGCCTGGCCACAAGTACATTTGCTAAAATAAGACCGCTCTTGTGTTCTCTCGTGTAACTATAACTGCTTTTGCTCCACCTGCTAAACCATCAGATAAAACGCTGAAAAAAAGTGCAGCAGATTTAGTGTTTTTCCAGACTCGGTTTTTTTTGCTTCTAGACCCCGTCTCTAATTTGTTAAAACTGATGAAACAAGGTTAACTACATCCTTCATAACAAGGTTTTTGGCAGCTTTCCCGATGCTGAGAGTTGTTAAAGCAATGGTTCACCCAAAAATGAAAATGATTTACTCAGCGTCATCGCGTCACAAACCTGTATGACTTGTGATCACCATATCTTGCACCAAAATGCTTTTGGCGTTCTTCAAAATATTTTCTGTTTTCTACAAAAGAAAGAATGATGCCGGTTTTCACTTTCACTATCCCTGAGCAATACACATTAGTGCAGGATTATGATGACATTTTAGCACAACAGTTACGAATCTTCCCTGAATTGACTTTACAATGCATGGGCCAAGATATTGTGCTGGAATAACGACTGCAGACTCAGGCTTTCAGTCTGTGCAGTGAAACTAGGAAGATGCATCTTGTACAATTTTGTACTGTTAAATACAAAGCATTGCATGTTTTAAAACTATTATATTCTGAACAAAGAGTTAAATTAACATAAAAACATATGAAATTTGTGCCATCATTTTCACCGTTCTAAACAATGGTTCTGCCGTGACGTTTTATCAAAAGCTAGTGTAATTATTTATCAAGAATACAACCGTGTCAATGAAGAGCATGCTTGAGATGAAAAACAGACCAGACAAAAACATTCAACTTGTGAGTAAAATACCTTTATTTCAAACCAGGCTGCAAGTGTTTTTTTTATTTATTTATTTTTATATATTTTGCAACAGCATTGCATTTGGTGTATTTAGGATAATGGAAAAGTGTTTTTTATTTAATGTGTTTTAATAATAATAATAAAACTCCAAATCCATTTCTGTTTACTTGATCATCATTAATGTTGGAGTGTTAAATGTGTGTTGGTGTAGCTTTGTCTTTGTCTTGCAGATTTTATGCTATATTGACATGATTTTAGGGTCAAATTGGTGTGATTATTTGGTCATATGACAGACTTGTATATTTTGATATGGCTCCTGATTTGGCATGGCGTGTAAAACCTAGTCTTGTTTGGTTTTTAATGGACTAAAGAAATGTGTGAAAGTGTGAAAAGTGAGAGTTTATGTCCTACAAAAAACAATTCTAAAGTAAAAGAACAATCTTTTATTATTATTATTGCAAATAGAATCAGTACAGACGTGTGTGTGTGTGTGTGTGTGAGAGAGAGTATGTGAGAGTGTGTGTGTGTGTGGCTCTGGAGTCTTTGCTGAGTAAAATCCTTTAATCCTGCTCTCTGTATTCTGTGGCTGTCTGGAGGATCGATACAGCATGTGTCCAGTCATAGCCAGCTCCTCCCTAATAGCCTCTTCATACAGCCAATAGTGTGTGACACAATGATCGATCATGAAAACAGCGATTAGTCAGGATCTGACTTTACAAATTCAGTAACAACTCTACACATGCACTTCAGAAAGTGGAATTTTGGGTAACACTTTATAATAACTGCATGCTTTTAATCATTAGTTAAGAATTAGGAAACAGTTAATTAATCATTTATAAAGCATTAATAAACATTTATAAGCAGTTTATAAATACAGATATAAATGCTTTATACCTGATTTAAAAGCATATCTATAATGTGTTTAATAATTGTTTTTTCATACTTTATTAATGATCAATTTATCATTTCTAAATTAAGTATAGCATTATTTACACACCAGTTATTAAGGAGTTGTCAGTGGTTCATAAGATCACTTAGAAATTGTAAGTAAATGATTAATAAACTATTTAAATGTGCATTCATACATCTTTTTTTTCAGACATATAGTAATAGTTACTTATAGTGTTAATAAATGGTTTATTAACATGTATTTCTACTGTAATTCAGGTAGTTATAAAACATATGTAGTTGTTAGTTAACTATTTTTGTGAGCTCATCTAAAGTGAGGACTATCTATGCCTTTTACAAGTGAGATTTAAAGGCTGTTAATATTTCTATGTTCTGTATCACTGTGTTGTGTTTGTTTCTGTTGTTTGTTTAGAAGATAACTGAGCCTTTAAATATCCTTTATAAATGCTTTACAAGGCATAACTAGTCCTCACTTTAGATGAGCTCACATAAATAGTTAACTGACCACTACTAAATGCTTTATAACTACCTGAATTTACTACATTTCTTGTGATCTTATGAATCCACTGAACTGGAAGAAAATATTATGCATATTACTAGCATATTGCCATTTATTAGGAATTATAAAGCACATATTAATACCTTATTCAGCATGAGCATATTTTAGATCCCTTAATCCTTAAATCCATTCCCATTAGGAGCTCATTGAGATAAAAGAAATAATAAATAGGTGAAAATCTGTCCCCAAACTTTGTAACCGGTCTGTAATAATGAATGTGGGAGACACTGAAAGACGTCTGTGTGATGTGTGTCCCTGTAATATAGAGCTGATTTCAGCTTTACTGCCCTTGTTGGGATAATAGATCCCTGTTATTTAGGTTAAATGTGTACAGTTATTACACTATACTTTGTGTTATATCACCCAGGCATTAAATTACATTAAGTTAGCACTGTTATGTGAGTGTTTCTAACACAACATCTGTGGGAGTGACAGCAAATTTGATATCTATCTTTTTTTTGCCTCTTTTTTTAAAGCTGTAGAATTTTTTTCTTTTGCTATTGGTGCCAAAAATGATATTTTTGTTGTAGTTTCCATTCACAGCAAATATGACGACTTCTGTGAACCTTGGAAATGTAAAAAAAAAAAAAGGTTGATGGCTGTAGAATCAGTTTCTGTGACTTTCACCACGCCAGTGTTGATTTAGAGACCCAAAATCAAGAGATTTGTTTGTATAATACACGTCTGTGTATATATAAATAAACAAACATACAATTCTGAAAATGTGGTAACACTTTAAAAAAGGTAACACCTATTTTTTGCTTATTAGCATGCATATTACTAGATTATTAGCCATGTATTAGTGTTAATTAAGAACATATTAATGACTTATTACCCTTGACCTTATTCTACATCCCTAATCTTACCCAATATCTAAACCTAACAACTACCTTACTAACTATTAATAAGCAGAAAATTAAGAGTTTATTGAGAGAAATGTCATAGTTAACAGTTAACAAGTGTTACCTATTCCAAAGTGTTTCCGAAAATATTTACATGTATATACATTTATATCTAAATATATTTAATACATAAACATAACATATTTTTCATAAATAGATACATGCAATTTGGATGCGATTAATTGTTTGATGGCACTAATAATAATCTCTCTTTTGCATGCTCAAGCCAACCCCTACTTGGGACTGGTTTTGCTTTTTCAGGTTATTTCGATGTTTTCTCAGTTTGAGTGTAATGTTTGGGTTGTGTGTGTGTTTGTTGGAGGTCTCGCTCGCGTCACCGAAGGTCTCGCAGTCGCAGCAGAGATCGCGATCGTGGCCAGCGCCGAACCCGAGACCGAGACCGGACACGGGACAGAGCTAAAGACAAAGAGAAGGACAAACCCAAAGACAAAGACAAACAAAGGTAATACTTTCTTTTTGTGACATTTTCAGTTTCTAGTTTTCTCTAGCACAGCACACACACACTCCCAGACTGCAGCGAGCCATCAATACACCCGTCCCACGTCTCATGTGTAGGAAATCTTATAGTTTGGATTCAGCTGAGAGTTCAGCTCAATCTTGAGGTAGGCCTCATCCATCGCGGCTGATATCTGCCCTTCAAACTCAGTGTATACACCGTCCCGCAGGGCGTCTAATGCGTTTGCTCCTCTCTCCCCGTCTTGATTTATGCCCCAGTGTAATATGCGTGAGCAAGAGCTAACCTCATTTCCATCCAGCTCTCAAACCCTTCCTCGACTCCTGAGATCGAGACGAAGCGCTCTCCGTTCCCCTCGCAGTGACAGCAGTCAGCAAAACTAGCTTACAACACGGAAACGGCAGTAATTACGCCCAATCTGTTCAAGATGTTGTTGATCTGGACAGATATCTGACGTTCTGATGTTTGGACGGCTCTGGAAATGTTTCCAAATAAAGGTACACATCTGACTAAGTGAGGGCAGTAATTATTAGACGTGACATTCATCATTAGGTGTAATAATTAGTCCGTGAGCGTTGATTGGCTGTGAAGTAAGCCGCTAATGAGAGCAAAGTAACATGTCCATAAACAACCTCTAGAGAGAAATGGACTGCTTGCACAACTATTTCCGTGTTCGACTCAATTACAGCATTAATTGCATCTACACACAGACAGTTACTCATGAGAACCTATTATTATTATTATTACTTCATTTTAGGGCTCTGTGTTAGCAGGAATCATATTAAACCTACTGAAATGTGCCTGTAAATATGTTTTCTTTTCCAAATGTGCATAATTTAGGTCACACTTTATTTTGGGGACCAATTTTTACTATTAATAAGTATTAACTATTGCTTCTGTAAACTCCAATTTGCTGCTTATTAATAGTTATTATAAATGAATGAATGAATAGATAATAGATAGTAAGTTAGGTAACTAGTTAGTTAGTTATCTTTTAATAATTAACCAAGATTTTGGTTATGTTGCCCACCCTAAACTTGACCAGTGTTTCAGTGTTAAATAAGGCCACCACATGAGTTTGGACAATCTTATATCATTTTATGCTTAAGAAGAGAAAAAAATAACATCTCTGTAAAATATTTGGGAAATAGGGACAGCTTTCATTATGAACTGACTCTCATGATATCTAAACCTGTATGTCATTTTGACCTGGAGAGGATGTTCTTTCTCCTGAAAATGCACGTTAATGTTATTGCTGAAGCGTACGGTCTATGCTTACCCAGGATGCATGCACACACACACACACACACTCACACACATGCACGCACACACACATGTTTACATACACGTACGGTGTCTGTTCCTCAGGTGATCTGGAAATAACTGGACAAGACACAACTGAATTGAATTGAGTAAAAGTGTTTCTAACAAAGAACTGGTGATGAATGTAACCGTGAACACAGAGTCTGATCCCCAGACACTGTTAGTGTGTGTGTGTGTGTGTGTGTGTGTGTGTGTGTGTATTTAGTGTCTCTGTGTCCTGAGGGAGTCAATAGATGTAATTGTGTCTGTAATTAGGGGATGTGGCTGGCATGACATTAACATAATGGAGGGACGAACACAAATGAGCAAACACAGGGGCCGTTATCTTAAAGACTTTAGACCCTCGGGAGTTCAGTCTCCAGTAACTCACACACACACTTTCACCAGCGTCTCGACTTATGACTCATGTCAGAGACGCTTTATTGTCATTTCTGGAGGGAACATAGGATGGTGTGTGTTCTGTGTGCAATTTGAGATCTTTGACCATTGTGTCATCTCACTTTCTTTTACAGTCTCACACGTTTTGCTCAGGTCTCCCTGATGCTTCAGACAGGCACAAGCCTTATTTGGATGGTGTTTGTATTATAGTATATTACAGCTTTTATAATAATTACCAAAGTAATAATCCTTCAACTTGACGTGTCTGAACTGACGTTGGTCAGTGACACCAGAAAAAAAGACTCAGAACTTATTGCAGGCTGTTGAATATGGAGACACAGAGTTGAACGGACACTATAGGCTAAAATCAAATGCAAATAATGTTGTCATTGTTTATAATATTTTATTTACATCTCTTATGCATTTCAGATTTGTGAAATCGTCTCTAAATATGATTGATGCATGCAATAGCCATGACAGTACAGACTTATACATTGTTAAAGAACAAAACAAACAGAAGAGTCTAAATAAATGCTGTTCGTTGATCAAAAAGTAAGGAAACAAAGTATCATGGTTTCCACAAAAACATGAAGCAGCAGCATAATGCAGATGAGCAGCGTGAAACTCTTTCCACATTCAGGAGCACAGCAGCATCTGCGGATCTTCCCGGAAATACTCATCCTAATCTTTCTGTTAGGTGACAGTGTTAACCCATAGATGAGTCACCATAATCCTGAACCAGTCGAAATTGGCCAAATCCAGATGAATTCAGATGTCTGTGGAGCCTGTGTTCTAGTGTTTTTTATACTCTGTAATTAAATAAAGCACAACATTAAAGGGAAAAGCTAGCGCATTAATAATTGTTTGCATAGCATACAACCAGACATGGACTCAAGTGGTTCAGAGAACAAAAACAATTGAAAAGTTGGGTTTTCTGTCTGTGAAAGCACCCACAAAATAGTCAATGATAGTGAAAGATTTGGTGATTAATATAGCATAACAAGAAATTCATAAGCTGTTTTTTGTAGGCTGGTCATTTTTTGACCAAGGACACCACAAAAGTGGGAGAAAAGTCCCAAAAAGTAATCAAAGTAAAAAATGTTTAAAAAAAAGGTCCACTGTTAACATTAACTGGCATTTTCAGGAAAAAGAAAATCCTTTCTGGGTCAAAGTGATCAGGACGCAACGTGATGTTTTTGGGCTTGATTTAAGCAGAGCATTTTTTGGTGAACTGATGCCTTTTTAAATATTGTTTATGTTTGGCGTACCTTTACTTCCAGCAGATGATTGTGATTAGATCGAGCCTGGTTTCTGCTCAGTAATGGATCAGCAGTATAGTGTGAGTCTCTATTAATCAGTGCTGCTTAATTATGACAACAATCATAACATATCCCTTGATATTGTAGTCAGGATTATTCATGTTGATCAATAGAATTTACTTTAAAATACTTTTTTTTTGTGGTAACTGCATGCAATTGAGCAATTTCACAGAAAGAGCCGTTTCACGATTATTGCTCAGTTTGCAGTGAGTGAAAAATCCATGTTGTGTATGTAGCACGATGCAGATGATCATAAACAGGCAATAATCAATATAATGACAGTGGTTTAAAGTTCTGAAAGGGTGAAAACAACATGACTAATGAGGATTATGGTAATAATGAATCACACATCCATCAATCACTCTTACAGTGAAGACGCTTGGGGACAGAAGCACATTAAAGCTCTACCCTGCTGCTTCCGGTTGGCTATTCTTCTTGAATGGCCTTCTCTCTCTTTTTGTTCCTGGGTTTTGTTGTGGTTTGTTAACCTGCTGTATGCACTCTGACACACACACATTTGAAGAGCTTCATGAGTGATTTGAATCCACGCTGCAGATCGTGTGTGTGTGTGTGTGTGTGTGTGTGTGTGTGTGTGTGTGTGTGGGGATCAAAGGGGAAGCAGCGTGGCGGGGCGCTTACAGACCCACGTGTGGTGTTGTTTTCATGAAAGATTGATCAGACCTGGAGGATGACAGCAGGCTTCTCCACACCCAGCACAATGTGTTTCCATGCAAAATTTATTGAAAAAGACGAGACATTGTAAAGCAATCTTGTTGCCCATTAAGGCAAAAGCAGTTATTGTGCTCTGTGTGTGTGTGTGCGTGTGTGTGTGTGTGTGTGCCTACTTAATCATATTTTAATTTATTTGTGGATGTTTTGTTCCCAGATGTGAGCTAAATCTGACACCTCTTTTGGGGAATGTCTTAGTTTTTGGAAAATGGTATAAAAATAAAGTGAATATGTATATTTTAAAATCATTATTATTGTAAAAATGCAGACTGTTTTATATAGCAATCCGGTAAAAATATTCGTAACTCATTTAAATGAAAAGACAGCAAAAGTGCTACCCAAAAAATCCCCCCAAAGTCCCAGTGATGCATTATCTTTACACACATCATATGATTATCTTTCATAAACAGTTTATATACATTTCAAATAGGTTTTGTCTCTTTTTATTTTTGGTATCAGTAATGTACATTAGCATGTGTATTTTTTATTTACTGTAATTTACTTGATGAATTTTTATACATCAGCACGATGAAGTTAAGTTCTCTTGGTTAATATGAGTTTTAATCATTTCTTGATTGAAGTATAGGGCTTCAACAATTTATCCTATATATATATATACACTAATCCAACTATGATAAATTGTTAATTTATTTCGAAAATTAATCATACTGAGTTACACGTATTCTGTATATTAATATACACATACAACTGCTTTATAGCAGAAAATTAAGTTACAATTCTAACCGAAAACAACACTGACACTGTTTTTTAATGGTAAATACTGTAAAGCTGCTTGATTTAAAACATTCAATTATATAAACAGATGTGATGTGACTTGACTGTAGCTAGTAAAGACATATCTACGTCAATATGATCAGATGCTTTCTTAACTGCTGTTTTCCACACTATCATGTGTGTTGTGTTTTTTTTTTGTTATTTTGTTATTGATAGGAAAGCATGCAGCATATATTTACATATTCATCTAAATGTCACTCTCAGCAGCGTTGGGATGTCGTTAACAGTAAAAAAAAAAAAAAAAAAAAACTAACATATCGAACTCATTTTTAAGCAAAAGTTAGTATATTGGGGTATATTGAGTCTTTACACACGACAGCATTATTTGTTTGTAAATCTTTAAATTAGATCATATGAGATCAAATTATTTTTATTTGGAAAACATTATTTTCTGTGTTGTGAGATGTTAACTTGCAATGTAAAAAAAAATCTACTTGCAATTTTAAGAAGAAAAGGAGGTTTTTCTGAGAGAAAAATTAGCCATAGCAAGAAAAAAAGTCAAAATTGTAAGATGAAAGTTGCAATAACCTTTTTTAATTATTGTTATTTTTACTTTTTTACATTTTGTGTCAGAAACAAACTTCCGTATCAGTGATACTGAATGTTTCCAAAAAGAGGCCTCTTAAGCCCAAAGTAAACATCCCTTTTTACACATACGTGAAGGACAGCGTACAGTGCAAGTGATGTGAATTTAATCATCAGAATAGTTTGCGCACCATCCGCACATGCGCATCAAATTATTTTCGCAGTAATCAGTTGTTCCACAGGGTGGCGACACTGTCCCAGGCCATTGTTTCTCAGTAGAATATGAAATTAAAGAATGGCACAACAACAACTACAGTAAATAGCGGAGACTGCATCAACAACAGACGCTCTTCCTCGCAAGCGCTTGTGAGCGAGAGGTTATTAGCCCAGTTTTGGTTTAAAAGAGTAAAAAAATATCTGTCATTGGTCATAACTTAACGGGGAAAAATAGAGCAGTCACTGGACATGGATGAAGTTTTCTAGAGAGCATGTGTCGACTGCCTGCATTCGTGCATAACATCAAATTAAGGATACTATGAAAGGCTATGTGTTCGACTGTACACATATGTTAGCGTATGCGTACATAATCTAAATATAGTTTGGGCTTTATATGGGAACATAATTACTGACTTGAATATTAATGCTGCTAACTTTTTTTTATTTAAAAGACCTCACATCTGAGTTTTGATTGTTGCATTTACAAAATCTTGAAATGCTGTTTAGTGTGTCTGATATGGGGATGGACATTAGCTGCCCCAGCTCTGTGTGTGTGTGTGTGTGTGTGAGGACTGCTCTGGCCACCGCTAATCACAATGGAAACACCCCATGTGAGCGAAGGGAAGCTGGAACAATCCACTTACTGGCCTCTGTAATCTGGTTAAGCATTAGGAGGCAGTTAAAGCGCACACACACGCCTGGAGCCGCTGGGAGGACGGGCACACTTCGTCAAAGCTTTCCCAGCTTTTAACATGTTAAGCATTTTCTGATTATGTTCACAATTCTTGTTTTACTGCCTTGTGGGGGTTTATTAGTTTAGTTTAATCATAACCACAATCACAGTCACTCGCACACACAGAGATCCGGCCCTGGAGCATGATGACGGTGCTCCGGCAAAACCAAATGAAATCCCACAATCCAATTAAAGTGATCTGCTCGTGCTGAGCGGTGCAGTCGCCATCCACAACAAACTGGTATCTAATCAGTAGAGCCTCGCTCCGGCCCACTTTTACAGCCGTTTGGTGGGGCGGCTCCTGATCGGCCTGTAATGCGTGTGCGTCCGTGGCTGTGCTGTTTTATGGTCCAGACAGACAGAGCGAAGACTGATTAGAGCCGGAACAGCTGCTTATGAGATCCTGACATGACAGACCTCTTTCTGGATTTAGGAGCATTATGGAAATGTGCTTGTCAACACATCCACTTCCCCGTTTAGATCCAGCGTGTGGAGTTTTTAATCACTGTCCTCTCTCGTGATCTCTCTCGAACGACGCAAGACTTCGGATTAGTCTTACTTTAAGAATCACTGCGATACACTTTATAGTTTTCTTTTAAATACATTTTAATTTACAGTACTGACATTGTTTTTTTAAAAGTCTCTTCTGCTCACCAAGACTGCATTAATAAAAACAATGGTTTTGTCAAATATTACAATTTGAAATAACTGTTTCTGTGTGAATATATGTTAAAATGTCATTTATTTCTTTGATGCAACTTTGACCTGAATTTTTCGGATCATGTGTCATCAAAGCTTGGCAACTATTGGTCACCAAACACAGAAACCATATATTCTCACAACTGTGTGTTGTATTCATGTTTGATCATTCTGCTTTTTATTCAGCTTAGCTACAGCGCTAGCTGGACCGCTTTATCCATTTTAGGGATTTCCTGGCACATCACAATGTATTACCTCTATGAGTCCGTTTTGAACTTTCTGTGCTCGAGAGCGCCCCCCAGCTTCGAGTATGACTGAAAACACACACTGCTTGAGAGTGTTTGGCGCTCTGTAATGTTCACATCTCTTCATTTCGGATGCAAAGAAACATCAGGTCATGCAAAGACCTTTCATGTCTCTTTGCATTTAAATCTAGATTTATTCATTCTAGCCCTTGATTAAATTTGTACGTGAGCACACATGCATGAAAACAGTCTGCGAGACGAATTTACATTTTATTAATATTGGGGTGGACATGTCCCCTGAATCCCTGTGTATTCTACACCTAGGCTTACACTGATCATGTTTCCAGGTCATTTGAAGTCTTTATTTTGACGTAACAAAGGTGTTATATCTAAGTGTGTGAGTTGCTTACTTTTATTTATAATTCACTTTATTTATTTCTAATTTAGTAAAACTGTATTTTATTTCAGCAGTGTCAGGCGTGTGTTTTAATAACTTTGGATTAAATATTGTGATGCATTTATGGGCTTTATATCAGCCACCCCCTTCACCAAGATATTGGCAGCGGGCATCAAAAAATTGATCGAACTGATTAAAAGTCGAGCACTAAATTTGACTTGTACTTCAGTTTGTAATCACATTGTCAAATGCATTTCATTGCTCTCTGATGGCAGTGATGATGACTGAAGAGCTGACAGACCATCACATCGCTCACATCTGATCCAAAGCTTTTTCTCAGCAATCGCAGAGTCACGTGTCACAAACGCCGCTGTATTATCCACGAAGGCTGTGTGTCATTATGCATCTAATGGATTTCATTCGACTGAAGCTGTGTGTGGATGTGTGTATTCCAGTATTATGACAAGCACTTCATCAATACATACTCTAATGAAGAAGTGTGAAACATGAACCAGATCAGTCCACAATCAATGTATATCCTCAGCTGATAAAATAAGGGGAAAATAACTTCAACAGTATTATTTATGGGTAGCAAACTAGCAATAACGTTACAATCATTCGCGTCTGTCAGATTTTCCTACTTTCCCTGCTCTTATTGTGAGCCGTTTGATTGAGATATTGATATCTGTGTTTTATGTTCTAGTTTTTATTTCCCTTATGCTGTTTAATCATGCACTCTGGCTCCATTGTACTTCCCCTGTGCCGTTTCTCTACAGATAGACAGATTGTTGACATCACTCACTGCGTAAGAGCTTTGAAAGAGTACAAGTGTTTGAAAGCTGGTTAATTTGCAGCCGTACACACGGGCAGGGAAGTGTGTGGGTGCCATGTTTACTCTTCAGACCCAAATGAATCAGGCTGATAAATTATGGACAAGAGATTGTTATGACTTCCACATCAGTCCATTTGCTATTTTCACCAAACTGCCCAGTGTAGACCTTTGAAAGGCTTATTAGAGGTGAAGTAAAAAAGCAGCGCACACTTCTAACATGATTGTGTGTTTGGGGTGTGTTTTCATGTTTTCATTCAGTGTGATTACAGAGTTTCCTGAGGGATTCTGGGAGACTGCCTCGCCACCCTTTTGACTCAAAAACAATATTTGATGATATTTATGATACTCCTGCTATAGTAACAAAGCGGCTCATTTTGAACCTTTTAGGCAACATACAAAAAAACAACTGAATAATTCTAATAATAACAATTAAATTAAGTGTTGTAAAAATTAAATGAATTGTTCTTCATTGTTTTTATTACCAGTAAATTTACATGACTTTCCTGGTTTGTGATTTAAATGGTATTTAAATGATATTTTATTCACAAATAGCAATTTCTGCATAATAAAATATTTTAGAGCTTGACTAAATGTATATTCATTTGTAAGTAAATAAATCAAGATTATGAAATCAATCAGTCAATCAATCAATCAATCAATAAGAAATGTAAAGTATTTTAAAATATATTTTTCATTAAAAATTAAGTCATTTATTAATTATTTACATTAATTTGGATTTTATTTATTATTAAACATTTTTTTTTATTATATTGGGTTTTTAAGATCACGGAAGCCATGGTTCTTAAATTAAATAAATAAACAACATTAAGAAAATATAAGTAATTATTTTAAAAGTTTTTTTAAATAAGAAATTAATTTATTATTATTATTGTAATATATATTTTTTAAAGATCACAAAAGTCATGTTTCTTTAAATTAATTAATTAAATAATTGTGAAAGGGAAAATAATTCATTAAAACATTCGCTTTCATCTTACTGGACGTCTTCATTTTTAGCTGATTTTGCATATTTTCAACTGTTTAGTCTTATTTTAATTAATTTCAATCTGTCTTGTGGCCCCCCCCCCCATTTGAGAACTATGGAGGACTCCTTATAATCCCTCATAAGAAAATGTTGTACATTTTAAAGTTAAATTAAACAGTCTGGTGCACTTTGAGAGAAAATGAGAGTTCAGATCTCTATCAAAGACCAAACTGAACTGAACAGAATACAAATTAAATAAAGTATTTGCATTGACTTGTGTCTATGCATTGTCTTGCATGTTTTGTTGTTATAGTGTCTCACATTACACTCACATTGCCAAACAATTTGCATAATTATAATTCAGAAATATTACTATAGTTATGCAACTGCATTGTAAAATAAAAATGAATTTAATAATTATATGGATAATATTTGTAAATTTCAGTAAAAAAAAAAAAAAAAAAAAAAAAACATTATTGGTATTAAAGGGGTGGTAAAACACGGTTTTTCGAAGGCTTGATTGTGTTTGTGGGGTGCACTGTAACATATGTTCATGCTTCGTTTTTTAAAAAAATGCATTATTTTTCATATATTTTACCTTTACTCTACACTGCTCTGTCCCTCCTTGTAAAACGGTCTGATGGTTTCCGGGTTCCATGAAGCCAGTCCCACAAAAATAGCAATGGGCTCAGATTGGTTAGCTGGCCCAGTGTGTTGTGATTCGCTAACCGCCTAGCGAATCACAACACACTGGGTGTGTTTTTCGGTAACGTCATGCCCCTTACCTTTACCAGTAGTCTGTGCTTTGGGGGTATTAGAAACAATGGCGTCAATAAAACCTAATCGGACCCAGAAAATTTTGATGAAGATGATCGAGCATTTCCTGTTCAAGAACGGCTGTTAAATGACGTTTCAGAATGTTATGTTTTTTATTGTTGTGATCTAATACTTTTTTAGATACGCTGTTATTTAATTGTACTAATTATAATAGTTGATGTTGAATTTATAACAATAATAAGTGTTTGTCTATTAACAAAAGTATTCAAGAACCTTTTTTATTTAAAAAATATATATATTTTATTAGGTGTACATGTAATAACTGTGCAAAAATGCCAACTGAAGAGGAAAACATCTGCTGCAAAGAAATACAGAAGGTAGTGTAATAAGCTAGTACCAAAATTATGCATAACGTGTTAATAGTTCTGTATAATCCTTTTTTCATATTTAAAAGATGAACATAGGTTAATTCTACAGTATGTTCTCATTATCTTACATTACTGTTTAGGTTGTAAAACGAATTATGGAGGTTCCAGACCCTCCTAAATGTATGGTTGAGCATCCAGGTTTTGAACCAAACTGCTTAAATCCGTATACTTTGCAAAATATCAATAATATTTACAGAGCCGACTATGGACCAGTGAGACGCAGAAATGAAGAGGAGTAAGTATTTATTAAATTTAATGAAATTATGTTGTGTAAAATAATATAAATAAAAAACAAATATATATATATATATATGTATGTATGTATGTATGTATGTATATATATATATATATATATATATATATTTACACAAGACATGTTATTCAAAGACAAAAATTAAATCAAAATATCAATTTTTATCAAACATATTTTCACATCACATATACATGTTTCCAATATACCACTGGTTTTATACACAATATTGAGGTTTTCTGTTCCTGCCATAGGCGCTTCCGTTATCTGGCCTATCGCAGCTTTGTCAGCTGGTGCTGGGGCTACCTAGGACGTAGTGTGAGGGTTGTCATCCCCTCATGTGTTGTTAACCGGATCCGCCTACAGTTTCCTGATCCAGCGGGACAGTATGTTGGGTTCCGGCCACCCCTCGACTGAATCGTGACACCTGCTGGGCAATCACCTCTTCTTTGGAAGGTTTTTCATACTGTGATGACAGAGGAGGTGGAATGGGGATTGCATGCAGCTCTTCCGCATATGGCTTGGGGTCCACAAAGACTTTATGTAACATAAGGCTCATAAGGTCATCGACATAGTCTGTAAAGAACAGAATACTGAGTCCCTCTATGGGTTTATATAATTACTGATAAATAATCTACCTTTGTTTTATAATTAACATTTGTGTAATATTTATAAATATTTTTTGTAAGCTTATATTTATTTCATTATAGCTTTTGTTATATTATTGTTAATAAAACATTTTACTACTTACTGTATGTTGGTTCTATTTTCACTGGCTTTGCTGTGCATTCTCCTTTTTTGGACTTTGGAAAAACGAACTTATACACAGCCTGTCCTTCAGTTGTTGTTGCCTGCTCACGGTTAGCATTTTCATTATAGTGCATTGCTGCAAGATACAGCCTGTAATCAGTGGACAATCCATAAAATATGAAAAGATTAGTAAACTGTATTGTGACAAATAAACAAACAATTCAGAATAAGAGACAAATGTTCAATCAATGATTATAATGGTTTCTTTCTTGCAAGAAAGGCTCACAGTCGCACAGTCAGTCAAGAGAATGTGAGAGTGCTCGCCAAGATGGGAGGCTTTCTACCTCTTTATATCTCTGCTACTCATAACATAGATAACATAGGGCCACAGGCAAGGCTCCTAACCTATTTTACCTGTTTCTTCCTTATTAGGAAAGAACATTATTTATTATAGGGAAAGATTATTAATATTAATAAAATAATGAATAAAAAAAAACATTTCCATAAAAATTGTTAGAAACAATGTTTCCAAGTGGGGTACTCTCAACAATGGGCTGGCTCTGCCACTGTCTGTAGTAGTTACACTTTTCACAAAGCTGGGTGAATGCAACAAAAGTCCCCCTTCGTCTGCTCTGGACAACACACTTTGTCTTACAAATTGGACAGGACACAAACAGCTCTCGAAGACAGCTTTCAAAAACAATGTATTTGTTATCGCTGTGGTCGGGCTGTGGATCTATCCTAAGGCAATATAAAAAGAATAAATATTAGGAAGTTGCTTTCATGTTTTATATATATTTTTAAACACAAATGTATTATTAAAAAAGTGCGTAAATATGTATTTATATCTTACGCCAATTCTGATTCTTCAGTGACAACAGAATCTGGGTTATATGTGGAATCAGTGGGTTCGACATTTAATTCTGATTCTTCTTCCTCATCTAACACCAGACGAGGTCTCTTACTGGGCCTGAAGACTGAGCCCCTTACTGGTGTTGAAGACAGCTGCACATCAGGAAACATGTCAGTTGTTTGGGTGCCCACATCATGACCATATGTTGCCTGAATGCCTACAAGTACAAAAAAAAAAAAGTAAAAATACAATTACTCATAACCATCGGTCATGCTATTACAATTTTTTTTACAGTGAGAAACATAAGCCACTTTCTAATACACATACGTTTCAGTAGCCGGTATAACAATTATAATAAAAAAAAGACAATATGTACTAGAACTGCATATGATAAAGTAACACAAACACATTTAATGTCTGTATTTCATACCTTTGCTCCTTAAGTGGAAACTGCTCAATGTACCCATTGAAAGTTGTGTGTCCACTGATCGCATCTTCGGCTTTATCTCTGTGGCTACAGTTTCGGTCTCTATAGGGTCTGACTGACATCCAACTTCATGAAGTGTAGATGTAGTGGGGAGCTCTTGGGAACTCGCACCCTGCTGAGATGTTGTCTGTAAGAAATAATGACAATATGTAATCAATGATCAAATTACAGCTTAAAACATACATTTGACATGTAAAAATAGTAAGAAAAAATTACTGGATAATAATCATTGGACCACAAAAAATAAGCTTCATAAGCAAGATTTTCATATAATTGTTCTGACAAATTGTATTAGTCCTCAAAGGGATTTTTTTGATTAAAGAGTGAAGATCTATAGTAATCGGTACTGAATGGAATCGTTACTTTTGTATTTTTAGAACGCTTATAACCAAATATCTGTCGCTATAACTATTAACCCAAAACGAACACTAAACATTGGCTTTACTATAGTAGCCAAATCAAACACAGAACCATGTTTAGCATGCCTGCAGATAAACAAACATGTAGATAAACAATACATAAACGCTCTAATCAAAGAATAATATACACTAATTCCAAGTTCGTTGTTGAGATTAAGAAAAAAAGTTCGTAACGTTAAGGTGTTTGTCGCATTAAGTATGAATAAGCATTTAACTAACTGGTTTGCAGAGCCAAACAGCGTTGTTATTTGTTCACTTCCTTGATACAACGCACAATTAGCAATACAGCCAATACCAATACAAACCAATACAGTAAAACACATCGACGAAAAATAAGTCATACTTACAGCTTGTGGCCCGTAAACAGCTTCTGTTTTTAAAGTTGGAACTGCTCCATCTTTCAGGACAAGCCGTTGGGCGAATCCTGCATTGAACTCGCGAAGATTGTGGAAGCTTTCCTCCGTAAAATGTGCAGCACAGAGAGCGAGATTTGGGTAATAATTTTGAGGGACCGAGTTAAAAATAAATTTTAACCATTGATCCCTAACTTCCCCGTCCCTAGGAAGGCTGAACAAAGTGGACCTGCAATCCGGATGAAAATAACAGCGTTTCGTCGGCATCGCGGCAAAAATACTCCAGCATACAACAACTCTTCTCAATCTCCACAGCAATATAAAATGGCCTCGCCCCCCACCTAATCTATTATTCTCGGAGGAGGGGTTTATGTAAATATTGGGCTTAGTGACGTCAGCAACCCTGAAGGAATGTCGTGTAGTCCCTACCGGCCGTTTGCTGTAGTCCTTAGAAATGGATTTCTTTAAAAGCAAATATCTCCCTTTGCTTAAAACTTTGAACGTTGTAACTTTGCAGATGTTGTTTATGCTCAAACAGGAAAATTACACACTAGCTAAAGTTTGAAAAGTGAAATCGTGTTTTATCACCCCTTTAATTGTTTTGCTTGCAACAGTTAGATTCTCAAGCTTTTATTTTGCCTTAAACAAATTAGTGTGAACTGTGCCACTGAAAACACCAGATCACAAGCTACATGTGTGTAAATGAGCACAGTGCCATGCTTCACTCTCAAACACAGCATGATAGACTGTATACTTAATTAATTAAATCACAGCCTTTTGTGATTGGATAATTTCACAAAGCCATTTTGTAATTTACATTTTATTTGGATTGAAAGAAGCATCACCATAAAAACAGTGCAAAATTCAACATTAGAGATTTAAACTATTTAAAATCTGTGGGGAAATAAATACATAAGTTCATTATGAAACTTTGGTAGTCCTTTTTTGTTGCTATATGTCGGTTGAAGACAGGATGTCCTATTTTGGTGTCTGCATTGAATTAAAATTATTTACTGTATATACACAGAAAGCATAATGAATGCAAGTAAAGTGTCTACTTTAAAGTATAAAATAACTTTTGTTAAACTAAAATGTCTATATATATATATATATATATAAAGTGAAGTGAAATACAGGTGAAATAATGATCCACAGTCATTCAGCATAACATATATTTTTGTAAAAATGGGGGGGTGGGGGGTATTACCTGTACTTATGAAAATATATGAAAGAATAATGATTAAAAACTGATAAATTGGTAAAACCTAGTGGTTGGAAGGATAGCGCCCAGTTTGTATATGAACTACACTGTTACACTGAATCATGTAAATTATATTTATTAAATGTATCTTTATTATCTGTATTAAACTCATATTTTTTTACACTTGAAAAGTCTTTGACCTATGTAGGTGTCTTAATCTTTGGCCATTTCATTTAACATAGATATTTGTCAGATTTGACAGCATATTTTATATGACATGACCCAAACTGAGGCTATCTATTAAACCTCATCTCTTTCCAGTGAAGATATAAACATGTCATTTTATTTCCTTTGTAACTGAAGCACGTATAGAAGCATGTTTTTCTCTAGCTCTTATTGCATCTCCAGAGAAGCACCTCTCGTCTTGCACATGTAGTGACCGGGCAAACCCGAGAGCAGACGCCACATGGCAGCATGGCGCTTCAGGCCAGATTGGATTGTTTTCTGTCCTGAGGAGAGAGAGAATGGGGGTCTTACTGTCCCTTCGAGCAGTGGACAGCGAGAGATATTCATAAAGGTGGGCTCATACATGAATAAGAATGACGAGTCCAGCTCTGATAACCCGCGGGTGCCCAGCGCTCGCATCCTGACAAAGACGGCTTTGTGAGCACTTATCCTGTCTGTACAGTGGCAGGAGCTCATACGGATAATCGCTCTAATCTAGTTAAGGTTAAAAGAGGGCCATGACTGAGAGCTGGCCTAACACATACAAATCTCTGCGCACAAATCCCATTTTAGGCCCAAACAAGAAAGGTGTCATATTGATTATTCTAATAGGAAGCTAGCAGCGCTGTCAACCTCCAGACAGATGGAGCGAGAGAAGAGAGAGAAGAAACAGATCACCAGGTTAATGCATGATGTGTATTCATGCACTACAGTCGTATAGTCCTAGCAATAGAGCAGAGATAATTGAGTAATAGGGCATCTTCCTGTTTTAATGCCATCTGAATGCCCTAGTGAATGGCTTAATGAGAGGAATGGCTCAATGTGGCAAGGCTCATGTACTAACCACTATAACACCAACCTTGCTGTTTTCCTAAAGATAAGGTGGTTATTGTAAGATAAACTTCCCATTTTGTTTTCTACTTTTGCCATTAGCACTGATGTTGTCACAATACTGGTGCTGTCAAACGATTTTTTTTTTTGAATAATATATGTGTATATAGTGTGTATATTTTATATATATATATATATATATATATATATATATATATATATATATATATATATATATATATATATATATATACATAAATTAGTGGTGGGCCGTAATCGGCGTTAACGTGCTGCGTTAACGCGAGACTCTTATCGGGCGATAAAAAAAATATCACCGTTAATCTCAAAGTTGGGTTGGGAGCTGGGTCTATACTAAGCAAGCTATGATGACTTTCACCTTGATATTTTATCTTTTTCACGTTTTTACGCCTTACCGCTTGTCGATTTAAACATTAAAGCATCCAAACACAAGACGGGGAAAAGCTGAACGGAGTAGCTGGTTACTGGTGTTCGGTGCTCACGAGAGAGAGAGAGAGACGTGTATCACGGACAGCGAAACTGAACCAAACTCTCTTCTGCGAAGAGAAAGGCGTCTCAAAACACTTGAACATCGAATTTGCTTATTTTTGCTCTTGTGCCGACAAATACATACAAAATATGTCAAAATATACACCTTGGAAATTATGCTCGAAAAAACTGTCAGTTATTTCTCAAGTGAAAGTAAACAGTTGAGGAAAAAATGGGATGTGTATTATATTGGATGAGTTCATCGTCTCTTAAAGGGACCGCGCCTAATTTAGCTACTGGCTGCTGTAATGTTAATCCAAGAAAATGAAAATGAAAATCACTCACTGCTCTTGACTGAATTAATTTGTAGTTTTAACAGTCAAACCAAAAATTATTCAGACACCAGATATATTTTTTGATATATATAGCAAAACTGTAATAATGTTAGCAATGTTGAAGGTGTCTGAATAAATGTAGGTTTGATTGTATATTTCATTTTTACATTGAAGACCATCCAGTGCTATTTTACATTTAATTATTTGGTTTCTGTACCTTGGCTTAAACATTGGTGTTAAACAGGAGTAATGTTGTTTGCACCTTGTGCAATGTGGAATTAGTTTACAGCTTTTTCAAGCACTTTTTGATGCATTTTGGAAACAGGAGATGAGCCCCTTTTCTAATGCACCACCTAGCTTGATAAACCCCTTCTCAAAGACTTACTGTTTGACAATTTTATTTGGGTAACACACATATTCTGAATGCCTTCGGCTGAATTCGAATGAGACATTTTAATCTAGATTAATCTAGATTAAAAAAATGAATATATGCCCACCACTAACAACTGTATATATATATATATATATATATATATATATATATATATATATATATATATATATATATATATATATATATATATATATATATATATACTGTATAAATACAGTATATATTTTGAAAATATTTACATGTATATAAAAAAGTCTACTTAATATATAAACAACCTATTTTTCTGAAATATGTGCATGCATGTTTGTGTATTTATATATACTTAATAAATATACACAGTACACACACATATATTATGTAAAAAAGATTAAAAAAGATTAAAAAGATTTACCCGTTTAAAAATGTATTTAAATATTTTGTTTGGGTTAAAGCATTGTGTGATATGGGGATTTGCATATTAACGCAGGTATCTGCATTTAAAATGTGAACAACAAAAACAGCTCATGTTGCTCGATATAGAACGTGTTGTTTTAAAGGTTTTTTATATTTATATGAGGTATGACTGAAGCAACATGAGCTGTTCACCGCGTTGATATGCAAATGTTAACATCTACATTTAATTTTGAATTTATTTAATATCTGTATATTTCTGATGAAGGGCACAGATAAATATGACATTTATTATAATGGGTTTATGTGAAGATTATTCTAAGTTCACTTAAATTAGAATTTGTTTTATTTAATTTTTTTATATACAGATGCCCTAACAAAGACGGACTGCACTGGATTATTTCCCTTAGCTGTTTTAATACTTTCTGCCCTGCACCTTGTGCTCTAGTTGAACAAATCAGAGTACATCAACGCTCACTTTAAATGCTGATCCAGAGTTTTTGATTAACTCATGCATCTTAGTGTGGCATCTATGGCAAACAGCCATGTAACATGAAGAGAGTCTGCTTGATTCACTCTCATAAAAGAGTCAAAGATCAAGATCAAGAAGATCACTGTAAAATAGATAAACATTAACATTTCAGAAAGAAACATAGCCATTTTAATGAAAATTTTATAAAATATCTGCAAGTGAACATAGATTATATCGATTTTAATTAATTCAGCTAATAAAAGTAAAAATATGTTTGTATTTATATATACACCTGTATTTTTTTGTAGTATCTTATTTTATCAGTTCACAAAACATATTTTTAAAGGTAAATACAAACTTACCTGTGGATCCACTGAAACCGGAACAGACCTCTGAACGAGCCATAATGTTTCTTTGTACTATTGTGACATGATTAAGACTGTTAGTATAGTTCATTATTTAATATGTTAGACAGTTTACACTTTCATGTAGGTATTGGTAAAGTTCTTTTAATATATATTAATAATATAACAGCCTCCTGATGCAAGGAAAAGCAACTTATTCTGGAGCCTGAGGGCAGAACGTAAAGTTAACATCATAACGCTGCAATAATGCACTTGTGTATTAGCCTAGTTTTTAATGTCTGCAAACATTGTCCAAGTAAAGTCAATCTTCATTTATAAAGCACTTTTTAAATAATTTTCCAAGATTACATAAAAAGAACCGACTAAAAACAACTATCCTAAATCATAATATTCCTGATTACATACTCAAACACTGAAAATAAATGTCTTAACTCTTCTTTTGAAATCATCAGTAGAGTGGATATAATCTTCAGTGGTAAACCATTCCACAGAAAAGACAACATAGTGGACATAGTCTAAGGTGAAGTCAACATATTATAAGAGCACTCAATAAGATTTGCAAGATAAGATGTCCAATTTCTTCAGTTTAAATTTGTGTGAACAATGTTAATAACATTGTAGTGGCAATTTTCCAAATTTCTAAACTTTCTCCTACATGCAGTCCCTCCAGAAAAACGCGGTTATGCGATTGCGTGATTTAATGCATAATCAGCCAAGGGCCGCATATTTATGCGGGGGTCGCATTTTTTCAAATACGCTGCATGCACTTTCGCCGCATAAATTGCCGATTTCAGGAAGCAAAATATGCGGAGGTAGCATGATTTCATAATAATAATAATTTTCGTTGCAAAAAAGTCACATATATCTTAGCAGAAAGTTGAAAAATGTTGCGTTTACTTCACACAATTAAATCGCCATTATTTCCCAATGGGAACATTATGAAGTGACGTAATTTCGCCACATGAACATCATCTGTGAAGCCCGTGGTGAAACCAGGGTGAAGGACGCAAATCATTTTCATCTGCCAACAAAAATAAGCACAAAAGACTGTGCGAAGCAGTTACCCGGTGTGTTACATGACAGTTGGGGCAAATTATTTTGAGAGAGGGATGAGGATGAGGATGAGGATGGCGAATGATAGGCCAGTGTTAGAGGCTACGCAGTTAGTTTTCATTTTCACAGTAAACTGTTGTAGTTTATTCAGAAGTTGATGCACCTCTACAGTTGTAAGATTGTACTTTTTTGTTACAGAATAGTACCAAAACCTTACAGTTGTAAGTATATTAGTAGTATGTAAAATAGTGCAGTAAGAGATTGCACTTTGCAATTCCTGTAAAACAGCATTTGTATATTTGTGTGTATATTTTATTTGTATTCATTTTTACAGAAGTTGTTGAATATTCCTTTAGTAAAGCTAGAGAACTTGTTTGACTCAATGTTTTGTATGTTTGAGCCATGTGTTAATTAAGGTCTGAAATAAAACAGAATTAGAACTTAAATATTATGTGATTTAGTATGCTTGCTTATCATAGGAAGTCATAAGAAATGACTCATTACAGTAAGGTAGTAGCCTCGTGAGAACAGGGTGTTGGGCGGGGGGGGGACACCTTTTTTTCTCTTTTTCATCAAACCGCAGTTTTTGCAAGTTCCCGCAATTTCATCGCATAAGATTGCAAAAATATTTTTTGAAGAAATTGTTTTTTTAAGAAAACCTGCATCAAAGTCAAGGATTTTTGCCCGCAACAATCACAAAAATAATCCGCGTTTTTCTGGAGGGACTGTACATGGGTTTGAGCTGTTTTGTCAGACTGTAGTTTCAGAGGATTTCTTTGGACGTCTTCACCTCATAAGTGCAACGCCATATTGTGTGAGCTACTGAGCAAAACTAGAAACCCATACATCAACGAGTGAGAACGGAAGGCGTTATTCTTGCAATATCATGTGCTTTGTACTGTAATGTTTTCTCAGCAGTGAATGAGACTTGAGGTAATCTGACAGTATTGAAGCCATCTCTCACCATGTCACTGCTTAGTCTCTGGTCTGCCTGAGCATGGCCTTGTGTTCTGAAAGAGGTGTGGCTTGGGAGAGTGATTTGTGTGTGTATGTGTGTTGGGTGGGGTGGGGGGGTCTTATTCTTTTAAGGCTAACTTGCTGTTGCTAGCCTCTCTAAAATCACCTACCCTACCTTTAAAGGGGTCATGAACTGAGATACAAAAATTCCCTTGATCTTTTGACATATAAGAAGTCATTGTACTATAAAAAACATCCTGTAAGTTTTAGAACTCAACATTTTCTCATTACTCTAAAAACAGCTTATATAGAAGGAATTTTTTACTCTATGATGTAATAGTGTAGCCAAGCAAACTGCCTGTTTAGCCCCACCCATAGATTCTAAAGCACTGCCTGTTTAGCCCCGCCTACAGATTTTAAAGTACTGCCTGTTTAACCCCGCCCTTAGATTCTACAGCACTGCCTGTTTAGCCCCACCCACAGATTCTAAAGCGCTGCCTGTTTAGCCCCACCCACAGATTCAAAAGCACTGCCTGTTTAGCCCCACCCACAGATACTAAAGCACTGCCTGTTTTATACATCACTGCCTGTTTTAGCCCCGCCCACGATTCTACATTGCTGCATGTTTAGCCCTGTCCACCGAGATCTGACAGTAATGATGTAACACAAGTGTGAGGAAAGCCTGTGTTATACTTTCCGCGTCCACGAGTCTGCTATGGACCGCTAGGTAGGCGTGATGTAAAAATCGCCATCAGAGAGTATGTACGGAAGCACAGAGAGGACGACCGAAGGCAGTGTGAAGAAGCCCGTTGCTACTCGAACCTGTACAATCCGTCAATAAAACAATATAAAGACAGCCAGATGTGCAATAATTCTGGGCATTGTTTGTTCACATGTCTGTTTGTGAGCAGACCATCAGCGTACATGTTTGGTTGTATAAATACAAGCAGTTCGCATCCGCACTGTCCATGTACACGTCTGGATTGCCCATGCAGAAAGTATAACACAAGCTTAACTGTTTTCATTACGTGGTCACTATTGCTTTGTCTGTTATTACAGATTGTTTGATATGTATTGAGTTATTTATGCATTTTTTACCTAAATCACAGCAGCATCCATCTATGAGGAATGTAGGCTGTCAAACATACACAACTATTAGCCAATCACAGCCGTGTGTGTTTACTTCAGAATCTACAATCCTCCACGTCTATTCAAACAGAGCATTCTGAAGAGAGGGCTTAAAACAGGACTTACTTATTTGAATTACTTCTTAATTCTGATGTTTTTTAATGTAAAAATCTTGATAACATTATAAGTGACCTCAGAAAACAGTACAGCATAAAAACAAAAAACAAAAGCAGTTCATGACCCTTTTAAATATGTTTTAAAGTCATAACATAATGTTGTGGGAGGATTGTGCGAAAATCTGAAATTGACATTCTGGCCCTGTAAATTATTATTTGTGTGAAAAGGAATAAAAGTTGCTGGCGTTTTACTGCCTCTAGTGTTCATTTAAACTGCAATTAATCAAGTTATCTATTGATTTTTGTCATATGGTCAAAATGACTTTGGGCCTCCCTGACTTAAACATTTATTTATTCCTTTTGGATCATTTACATTTTTTGATAACCTCTTTCTATTAAATGAACTTTTTAGCCTAAAATTAAAAGTGGGTCCCATTAACTCACCACACCTTGTCTTTCCAAACCCATAATAGCTCCAGAAAGAATAAATGAATGCCTCGGTCTGTGGGGCCCGGTGTTGTTTGGACCATCGCTCTTCAGAATATCTTCTTTTTTTGTTGTTCAGTAGACCAAGAATGAAATGAAATATTAGTTTACAATGACATTAAGGCGAGTAAATGGTAATCCCTTCAAACACTCGTCAGACGCATGAACACTTGCCTGGTCCAAACCCTGGCAGAAAGAGCAGCTCTGACCACACAGGAGAAGCTGAAGAAAGCTGTAGTCTTGTGTTGCCGTCTAACCCTCAAGCCTTTCTTTCTCTCCTTTTGTCTCCTATGATGGACCGGTGGAGAGTTTTCCTGGTTTGTAATGGATTTCGAATCTCTGCTGTGCTGGGATTATGCTAAGAGCCCAGTTTTGTTGTTTCTAAAGCTCTCTATCCCACCCTCTCTGGACTTGAGCTCTAAAAGAAGAAAGGTTTTGATCTGATTAAAGACTTACTGGCCAGCCTTTGCTATTATCAACCTGGCGGCAACCTTATACCAGCACGCTCTGTGTGTGTGTGTGTGTGTGTGTGTGTGTGTGTGTGTGTGTGTGTGTGTGTGTGTGTGTGCATCTGCCTGCCCCTCCTCTCTGAACAGTTTAACAGAAAAAGCAAAAGGGCCAGCAGTGCTATACACTCAGGAACACAATTTCAATTTCAATTCACTGCCGCTGCTAAGTACGTGATATGGAGATGACAATCAACCTTCTTGTCCTCCATTTTATTGCACAGCCAAGTCTATCAGTCTGCCACGCTCTCCTCGGCTCTCCTGTCATTTCCCTGCCACACAGGAAGCCGGAGAGACAGGAAGAGACATTGATGAGTGGATCATGTGGATGAAGGATGCATCTCTCCATTATCATCATCTCCTTTAATAAACCCACCATGATGTTTTTTTTAATCAGGAATCAGACAACATATGAGCACTCACTGACACAGTGGACAAGGCGTAATGTGACTTCTATTATTTTTTCATATTGCTTACAAACTCTGTTTATGAGTCTGTCTTCTCTGATTAGATGGAAACCTCTTTATTGGATCATAAAATATATATATATATATATATATATATATATATATATATATATATATATATATATATATATATATATATATATATATATATATATATATATATAGGTTTTTTTTTTCTTAAGATTCATTTGAAATATTTAGGACAATTATTGTTCTTTTGTTCTTCACTGAAATGCTCTGTTTTGCAGTTTGCCCTTTAAAGTGTCTCTGTTTTGGTTTTATGGATATTCAATTTCATGTAGTTTGTCATATAGCTGTTTGAGAATGTAGAAGTATCAGAAGTGGAAAAGTTCATGATATATTGAATTGTCACCACGTCTAAATACTGAGAAAATATTGAGAAAATTAAAGTTTATTATGAGAAAATAAAAGTGTTAAGAGTATCGGGGGATAACATTCCTTGGAATGTGGTGACTGACCAATCAGAATCAAGTATTCCAGAGTCCTGTAATAAAACAAATGATTGAAGACATTGTTATAACATGTTCATAGTTTAATGAACACACTTGTGGTTGCAGTGCAAACTGAGGGGAATTGACTTTCATTCAAGCTGGTTAAAAGCCATAAAAAAAATAAAAAAAAACTGGGGACAATGTAGATAATATTTAAAACAGCTCTGTATTTCTTTGACCAAGGGCCACCACTGGCCAAATGCATTCCCTATGAAATGGCCCTGCAGATCCTGCTTCTGTGTGGCGCTGCAAGGGTTAAAGTGGGCCAGAACTGAAGCACTGTCTATTAAAGCTGCACAATAATGCATCTGTTGAGCGCTGGACTCTGAGAGCTTGATCTCTGCTTTTACATTTGAACTTTTCATTCAAAGAAATGAAGTTCTACTCATCTTGGCCATGTCAAGTAATCTGATGAAATGATGGAGATAGAGTAATTTAAAAAATAAATTAATAAATAAATAAAAAGCATAATGGGTTTATTTGAAACTCGATTACAAATGAGTGTTGATTTGCTGCTTGGGCTTTAATTAATTCTGTCGTACCTGTTCAGAGGACAAGATGACAGACAGAGAGATGGAGAACAGGAGCTTTCAGAAGAGAAGGATAATAACACAAGGAGACGATGTAGCGGGAATAAACACACACACACACACACACACACCTGCCAGTCAAGGCCTCTTGTATTTGACGGATTGGTCAGACATTTGGCACTATTGACATGAGAGCAAATGGCTGGCATTGCATCGAGCTCTGTTTACACTTTGACTTGTTTGTCCTCTTTTACTTAATTAAGTCGAGATAAATAATGACCTCTTTACGGGAAGCCATTGAGAAGGAACATTTTTTTCCCGTCCTCCATGCTGACTCTTCATTCATTGACCGATTTCTTCTTTATTAGCTCTCTTTGTTTTTTTGGTTCGCTCTCTCTCTTTGCCTTTTATGTCAGCTTTCAGTTTTGAAGGTGAAGTTTGAACTGCGGTACCTGTTTACATTTTGGTTTCAGTTTGATTCAGTTTGGATAATTTGGAAGAGCTTTCATTTACTCACCTTTATGTCATCATAAATCTGTATTCCCTCTTGTTTTTTAGAAGGGTTAGTTTAGTAGAATATTCACGATTATCTTTCTATAATATGCAAGTATACAGCAGTCCAAATACCTGAAATCTTCCTCTCTAGCTTTCTCAAATCTTATTTGTGTGTACTTGCTTGACAAAAGGAAGGATTTTTAGTAAAAATGGCTTAAATTTTTCTGAAATCTAAAAACACATTTATCGAAACAGTAACCACAAACTCTTTTGTGCAAATACACAACAAATATAAAAAGTGTGTGTGTGTGTGTGTGTGTGTATTAGAAAATATATACGTTAGAAAATATATAAAAATGTGGCTCTAATATATATATATATATATATATATATATATATATATATATATATATATATATATATATATATATATTATAACTTGAATTAAGGAATTAAACTTGGTAGTTATGGCTATCTGAAGTTGGCTGATAGCTGTGATTTTCCCGGATGGAATTTTGAGAACTTTCACTTCTACTTAACGATCGCAGTCTGTCAGGAACACTATACTACATCATTACACAAACAGACTAATGTTAGCCTGAAGAACAAAGTTGTCCATTATTTATCATGATGGGCATAGTCTCTGAACTTTTGATCACCCTTTGTACGTTTAGAGGGCATGAATAGTGTACCTTGTAGTTTACATTTAGAAAGCGAGCACAGCACAAGTGTTGATGTAATATGTTCATGTGCATGTAACAGACTGTCATTGGACTCCTCCCCTTTAGTAACTGCATCATCTGATCCCTCATCTCTGGATGTGAACTGGTCCATTATAACATCGTTTAGGTCACCAAGATTGAGCAGATTGAGATTGAGCAAGACTGTTTAAATGAGCAGCTACTTCAGACTGTTGTTTTCTTGCACTCTGCCATCTGATGGTTTTCCAAGATCACATCACATATACTGTGTGTGTGTGTGTGTGTGTGTGTATGTATGTATGTATGTGTGTGTGTGTGTGTGTGTGTGTGTGTGTGTGTGTGTGTGTGTGTGTGTGTATATATATATATATATATATATATATATATATATATATATATATACGGTACAGACCAAAAGTTTGGTACACCTTTATTTATCTTTATTTTCATGACTATGAATATTGTAGATTCACACTGACCACACCCCTAAATGCATTGACGCAACTGCCATTTGATTGGTTGATTAAATAATTGCATTAATGAGAAATTGATCCGGTGTTCCTAACAATCATTATATATCATTACCATTATATATCATTATGTTGTGTTGCGACAAAATACAGTCGATTTCTAATTTTGTCATGTCATGACTGATATAATAAGCATGCGTTCTGGGTCACAGTGCGGCCGGAATAAACGCCAGCAGTGACTGAGTGGCTGCGATCAGCTCCAGTGGCAGTAACACAGGCTTTAATGCTCTGCAGACATGTGCCGTTATGCGTCTTTAACATCACTGAATCTGCTGTTAAAATTGAACCATCCATTCATTATATCATGGTGTAAAGCTAAGAATTAGCATCATTGTAATGTGACGATCATATATTGGTGCGGGCGGATAATTTGAAGCAGCGGACTCAATCAAGTTTGAGCTCACCCGCGCATCTCTACACTACACTGACCTGGGTCAATCAATGAAGCACTGGAGTAGCTGGACATACATAGCAATTACACAATTCAGAAGCATTTAATCTGTGTTATATGTTCCATAAAATAAAAAAAATCACATCGGCGGCATATTCATATCGGCAACAGGCTCATATCGGCAATAATATCGGCTGTAGTATATGTATGACATTAAATTAGAATATATGTACATTAAATATTTTAGTATATATATATATATATATATATATATATATATATATATATATATATATATATATATATATATATATATATATATATATATATTAGTGCTGTCAATCGATTAAAAAAAAATAACTAATTAATCGCACAATTTTTTAAAATTAATCGCGATTAATCGCAATTAAAAGACTGAAACTTTTTGGATATGTAAATGTAAAATGTAAATAATTAATGTAAACTCAAGACAAAGAAACTATTTAAATTCAAAATATGATTGTTTATTGGAATTTTTGTTTAACTTGTAACACAGATTTTCTCATGTAAACAACATACCTGCAATAAACCATCAATATCCTCCAAATTAACTGTTGGCTTGAAAGCCATATTTATTACAGAAATAAAAACACAGGCATGTAAGTACCATTTGAATTTCAAAACAATCAATGCCAATAAAAAAAAAATGATTTCTGTTATGTTGAATTCTAAGTGGACTGCAAAAAAATTCCAAAGTATAGTCATTGCCAGTGCTTTAAGTGGGCCAGTACGCACAAGCACTCAGTACCGCCACTTCCAAATATAGCTCTTGAGCTTACCGCCACCTCTCCGTGCGCCCAGAACGTGCTTGTAGCGTACCGGTACGCTCATTTGGACATCTGTTTTAAAAGAGGTTTTAATCTTTTACCTGCACTGCCGATTTTCAGAGCGCCCTTCACAATGCAAGCTTCCTAATTCATCCCACCCAGAGCAGAAACTACATTACCCATTCACCCTTAAGTTATACAAGTGAATAGCGGATGTGTCGCTTTCCCACTGTTAAGTGTCAACAACTCAACGTGGCCGGAGAAGGTGTGTGAAACTCGTTGTGAGTTATACTAAAGCAAAATCTTGAGTATTTATTGTCTGATAAACATTAAAAACTGTCTGCGGAGGTTGAGTCGTCCTGCAGCCCCCGCTGGCTGCTCATTGGCTGCAGCATCTTTTTTCTAAGTTCTAAAAAAATACCGTAGACGGCAAGGCACCAATTTAGATATTCATTTATCTAATTAATCTATAGCCTATGCACAAAGACAATATGATCTTTTTGTCCCCTTTTTGTTTTAAAGCTTGATGAAGAGAGAGAGCGCAAGTTGCTGCAGCTGAGGAGGACAGTGATGCACGCGTACAGGAGTGATTGACAGTTCGCGGCACTGTGTACAAAAAATACTCCGCTACACAATTATTTCATTATTTTCGTTTAAGCTTATTAACGTTAGCGTTACAGAAAGGTCTGATTTACGCACTGTTACAGTCATTGTTTTTTTTGTTTTTTTTTTTAAACAATGACATTTGAGTTCATGATTTTAATGTTGCTGTTTCTTGTGGCAGATTGAAGAGTAATCCGGCAGAGTTTTATACTGAAACTTTCCGTCTAAAAGTCTTTCCTTGGTCTTATCCATATTTCTTTGCACGTTGAACACACATAGGCCACAACTGGAAATAAAAAAAACTGCAACCGCGTTAATTGCGTTATTTTTTTTTTACGCGTTAAATATTTCAAATTAATCGAATGCGTTAACGCGCTAATTTTGACAGCACTAATATATATATATCAGGGATGGAAATTAACTTTTTTAACCGACAATGTGTAACTGCATGTGAAAATTAATACTACAAGAATACTTAACTACTACCCTTGCCATCTCGGCTCGCAAACTTTTATGCCATCGACAAACGAATGCCCAGTGTTTTTAATACATCGTTTTTACGCGTCTCGTCATGCCAGAGCTGTCAAGCGTGTGTAGCGATACAATGTTGTTTCTATAAACAAAAATGAACAACTTAACAACTTACTAGCCAACAGAGCTAACTTCTGAAAAAGTACTTGAAGACTGGAAATAAAAAGCACCCCCCAGACAGCAGTTATTACACACGTGACCAATAATACTGTTTGTTAGTTTGCTTATTATGCCGTTAAAAACAATAAGATAAACACAAACGGTCCATATAATCTAAAATGTTGCAGAATGCTGGAGGAGAATGAACTTACTGGGGTTTGAGAGACGTGACAGTAATACGGAAATTTGTGGGCGATAACAAATTCAGCTTCTCACACGATCTTGTATAACATGAGCGCGTGCTATATAACATACTGTAAATAACCAACAAATATATCACTCCGCCGGCGGCACTAACTTCAGCTGCAAACACTGTACTGGGAACAACACCATTGTTTCGAGCCCGGTTTACACCGCCTTTCTCCACGGAGCTGCTTCGGGTGATATTACACTTTATTGCGTGTTGTACACACACCAGGGATGGAAATTTACTTTTTTGTCAACCGGCCGGGTGAAACAGTATGCTATTTTTATTTACCCAACAAAGTGGCCTGTAGGTGAAGCAAGTTTACCCGGCACAACACAAAATCACCAGCATTTGGCTGGTGGCGGGTGCTAATTTCCATCACTGATATATACACACACACACACACACATACACACACAAGTTAAACAAATAATTAATATACACAGACACACATAATGCATGCGTGTGTGTGTGTATTTTACTATATATATATATATATATATATATTCCTTTAGCTCAAGTGGTAGAGCATTGTGTTTGCAAGCGCAAGGTTGGGGGTTTGAATCCCAGGGAACACATGTTTGGAAAAATGGTTAGCCTGAATGCAATGTAAGTCCCTTTGGATAAAAGCGTCTGCTAAATGCATAATAAAAATGCATTTAAATTTTTATTTTATTTTATATATAATATTTTTCTAGTGTATGACAAGCCCCCTCCCCTCGGGTATTTTGAGCAGTAGGATTGTATAAAATTATTAAATATAAGAGTCTATCAGTTAAAATTTCAAAATAAACCTTCATCGATCAGTGCTTTTTTTAACTTTTACTTTTTATGTACTTAAGTACATGTAAAATCTAATACTTTTGTATTTTTACTCAAGTAAAATTTTAAAAGGCGTACTTAAAATTCCTAAAGTAATATTTTATAAGGGTACCTCTACTTTTGTTCAGGTACTTGATTTGTGTACTTTGGCCACCACAGGTTAAGTGTCTTTTGACAGCGACCTTATACCACATTTAATAACCTCGAGGATGCATGTTAGTATCATCAAGTCCACATTTTAGTATTTAAATGCTACATTTTTCTATTTTCTGAAAGGATACCAGCCCAATGAGAGCTTTCTAAGTGTAGAATGTGTTGATTTCTGTTCAAATAACAGCACATAACATGTCTGACACAGAAGCATGCAGAAGTGTTGTTATTAAGCAGTGTTTTGGCTGGAGTTGGTTTATATTGAATGAGGTCATTTTAAGCTGATCCACAGACATCATAGCTCAAGGTCAACACTCATCTTGTTTCATCTTCCGCCACTGTCCATTAAAACAATATAAAATGCTTCACGACACGCATCTCTCTCGCACAAACTGTAAACCAGCCAAACAACCCCTGACACATTTTCAATATTATTACATTAAACCGAGTTTGATTGATAATGTAATATTGGGCTAAGGCAAAACATCAATCATGGCAAGTATATTAATTATTTAATATTGCAGTGTAATGCAGGAATCGATGCGAGTGTGTTCAGGGAGGAACGAGAGGGATGAAATCTGTGCTCCCCGCAGACCTGGAGGAAATGGACAGATAAAAAATAGAAAGATGTAGCTTAAAAAAATGAAAAGGTGAAGATGTACCAGTTCAATAAAAATTTATATTCATTTGCCGATAATGTCTTCCTGTGTCTGCACTCAGCAGTGCTGGGATTTGGTTTGAAGGCTCTAATTGAATTAGGACGCTTTTTTTCTGCACAGACGTGTGCCAAAGAGAGACAGATACAATTAGAAGAATACAGTAATTTAGCCATAGACAGGGGAAGCCGCTAAATAACCAAAAAAAAAAGAGAGAGAGAGATGGAGGGAGGGTGCAAATGTAATAAGCGCTTGTGAAATTGAATAAGTGATTATAAAAAGAAAACAGAATTAGTGTGATGAGAGGAAAGGAAAGAAAAGAGCGATTGTCTCTTTCGTGAGGAATGGTTTACGTCTAATTGTTCTTCATTAAAGGATTACAGCTCTCTGTCACCACCGTAACTTATTTTTAGCCAGCGCTCAAACACATTTCTGCTGCATTAGTGTTACATTACAATATCTGTTAGCTTGCGCTGGTCTTGCTGTGTTAAGGTGGAAATGGTCACCCAGAAAAGCCATCATCAGAAAGACTTTTAGTAGTAAAAGGAAGCTGGGTAAAGAGAGATGGATGGATGGAAGGGTCTGTGGAGGGGAGAGGGGTGGAGTGGGTTTCACATGGGATTTTGTGTCCTTGATTACTGGAGTCATTTCTGAGCTGCCAAGGGCTAGTTAACATCATGTTTCCTAAGCATGCTTCTTTGTCAAACACACACACACACACAGTGCTTGCCACGGTGTCATCTTTGTATCTTTTTTTACCCTTTATATATTTAATACGTTTCATGAAATAATTAAAAACAGTTTTTAGCTGGTAAAAATACTAGTGGCCTAAGACTTTTGCACAGTACTGTATATGGGTATATATGACATGGTTGTTTGAGACATGAAAAGCTACACATTGCATCAGATACGGTTAAAATAATTGTTGCCGAGCATACAACAAGTCAGAAACATTTTAACCACAGCACTAATATTTCAATTTTAAATCATACATATTTGCTTATTTAAATCCAGGTGGCTTTTTTTTTTGGAACATGGGTAATGAATTAATGAGACAGTGAATGGTTATTTAATGTAAACACACCCACACAGCATCTGTGTGTATCATTATTCTCACGAGGACCAGCTGTCTTTAACCAGTGGCATTTCTGATTTCCTCTCGAACTCTCTCCACTTGTAATTGTTTTAATGGAAAGTAAAAGCCCTTTTGAAATTTCCTGCTCTCATGGATCCCAGAGAGCATGAATTGATAAATACAGTAAATCTGTTAAGTACAGTGAATATGGGTGATCTGTGAGAGGAGGAGAAAGAGTGGGAGCTCAGGGTGACAAGACGCTTGCTGTCTTTGCGTTATTTACAGTGGAGCAAATTTGTTCTTGTGTTGCAGGGAAACAGGGAACATCAAAGCTGGATTAGAACATCTGGTAAGTTCTGCTTCTTCCCCCCCTTCAGTGTTTTCTCAATCTTTGATATCTGCATCCAAAATGAATGTTCAGCAATTGGCTTTGAATAGCTTGAGCTGTCAGACAGACTCAGAGGTCTCTATAACTCCCACACCATCGCCTGGGTTTTCATGTCAGTCTCTCTTTCGTTGTCCCCTTCCGTTTTTTTATTTTATTTTTGCTTTTGTCTTTTTCGCTAAAAGGTGTTGTTAAATAATTTCTTTCCCCTGTAAGGATGAAGTTTGTGTGTTCTGTAAATGTTTTTGAGTCAGTAGGGCGATTCAGAAAATGGATTCAGCAGTGGAGCGTGAGTTTGTTTTGATCTGTATCCTCAAGCTGTTCAGTTGCCAGTTGAACGTTCATTCGTCGTACGGCTAACAGACTCATGTCAGGCACACGTTACCTGGAAAGATCACAGTTTCTTCCCTTTTCTACCTTCCTGCCTCCATCTCTATGGATGTAGGGCACGCTGTTGGCCCTTAAAATGAGCCCTAGGGAGTGTTTAAAAATGTAACGTCCAACATTTCCTGGGTTTTCTGCAGCCTTTCTAATCCAGGGTCAGAGTGCCATGCACTGGAGTTAAAGGGCTGCTTTTCTCCTTCTGGGTGGAACCGAGTTTCCATTTCTGCTGTTTTTTTTCTGTGGGATGAATAATGGAGAGAGGTCACAGCGGGGTCCTGACTCTCTGAATGTACACTCACCTCCCTCAGCTCCACACCCTGAATATTAAACGCAGGTCTGGCCCTTTAAGGGTCACTCAACACACCTGACCTTAATCCTTATCAATTATCATGCTTATTTTCTCAAATCAAATCTTTATCACATATTCCTGCTCATTCCTTCTCAAGATCTCTACTGCTAAGAAACCCTCACATTAGTGCTTATGACACATCAGAAGTTGATTATTCTTAAAAACATGAGGCAACCAGATTCAGTTTACATTTTTGGACTGGTCTATGTTTTCACTGTCAAACCAAAAATTGCATGTTGACCTGTTACATTGAAAACGTTCAAAAACTCGATTGAATTATCTGACATTGTTAATTTAGTTGAACCAACTGAACAAAATCAATGCATCCTCAACAAAAATTGAGGTTTGACCTTTTACAGTCTTCATCAAACACAGCACCAAACCATGTGTGTATTGAAAGTGTGAATCTCACAGAATACACAACCCCACAGAACACTAATCACCCCAATGGTGACTTCACATAACCTTTACAACAAAATATGATAATAAAAACTACATATAGCCAAGACATTTATGATTCATGAATAACATATTTATGTTATCATAAGACGCCAATTCTTTGCTAAAATGCTAATTATTCAAGTGTGTCTTCAGTGAACAAAATGAGCAGCACACCAGCCTGTACTTGTCCAAACTAAAGGCTCAAAAACAACTTTATGCAACTTTTTCTACATTTAATAATTCAATGAACCTTAAAAATAACTTTTTAATAATAATAGCTTATTAACAATCCACAACATTTATTTTTTAAAACATGTTTTGTGCCAGCTGTTATAAAAAAAAAAAAAAAAAAAGTTTAGGTCAGTGGAATATAACTGCATTATTTCATTACATTATTATTGCCATCATTATTGTTTTATTTATATTTGGAATTATAGACTAAACTAGAGATGCATTGATCCAATACGGATTATCAATTTTGGTTACGATACTGAGGTTTACTGCCGGATCGGGTATCGGTCAGACGAGACCATTCCAAATCCAGTATTGTTCGTATGCTATTCTGTGTTATTGTTAAGCCCCACAAAAGGCACAAAATCATTATGAAGGACCATAAAGTCCAGGTCCAAGTGTTCTGAAGTCGTTCCATAGTTTAATGTTAGGCACAGATGAATGTTTAAGTCAAGTTCATGTAACTTTTCTCTCCTCTGCGGCTGTCTGCCATACTCTATTCAGTATTTAAACTGTATAATGTAAGACAATTAAATTCTCTCCAAGAGTGCACAATAACTGAAATGTAAAACTGTTGAAAGAAAAGGCTCATTAAACTATCACACAGATTTAAGACACTACGCATCAATATCTCTTTCCTTTGTGCTTAAAACGTGTCTATGCTTAGCTCTATGTTGCTTCAAGTGCATCAATCTGCACACGGGATGCATATAAGTGCATTGTCCCGCTCTGTATTGGAGCTTTTTGTAGTCTAATACTTTTGTAGAATGAAAGATTATTTATATCATTTGCCTTTAATAATCGAATGTATAGGACTCCTATCTCATATGTTGCTTTCTCATTACTGTGCTATACATTTTTAATGAAATGTCTTTTAATTTTATAGTACAATTTTATATATAAATAAATCTACTTGTTTTCATGAATGTACAATTACAACAATACAAACAGCAATGCGTAACATTTTACCAGATTTAGTTCTACACCTATTTACATTTATTTGTTGCCCACTGAATTTCTTTCATATAAAAAAATTGGGTGCTCATGTTTTTTGAGAATAACTTTTGCTGCTTAATTAACAACTTACCTAGTTTATAATAGTATTTTTGTCATAAATTATGATTATATATTTTTTCATTTTTTATTTTTCATTAAAATGAAGTCTGTATTTAGCAGATTGTGTTTAACACACAAAAGAGTGACGTTTAGGTCAACACACAGAAGTATATAAATGGTATCGTTGTATCCCTAGACTAAAGCGTGATATCTTTCCAGTCACATGACTTAGTATGACTTAGTTGAGTATCCTGTTAACCATACCACCGGTATGGCACCATTTCCAGAGAATGAAGCACTTTTTATTCATTTTGACTGTGTGTCGCAGGTTAATGTGTAATTAACTCATCTTCATTAGGATAGAGAGATGGACAGATGTAGAGGGAACAGAGCATGAAAGGAAAGATAGAGCAAGGCTGATGGAAAGAGAGATTTGACAGAGGAGCGAGTGAAAGGGGAGGAGAGTTTATGAGCGCATGCATTGATCTACAGCTGTATAAAAGCACAGTGAATTATTGAAAAGAAGATTACATGCATAACCCTCTTGAATCAATATGTCTGTTTGAAAAGAGTCTCTCTACATGACCAATCCTGTGTGTCAAGTTAATAAATACATATTTAAATTAAGTAATAAAAAATAGATATATCTTAAATGGTATAATGTATGTCTTAATTATTTTAATATGTGATATTGTTTTTTGGGGGATAGAAAAACAGGACTTGCAAACATCGGATTAAATTAAAATTTATGTTAATATTGCACATTTCAAAATGAAAATGTGGCTCTGTTCTGCAGGTTTGCTGTTTCAGAGCAGTTCCTATTCGCAGTCAATACATACTGAACATTTATGATCTACTACTGATGAATTATGACAACGGATATTTGGTGGTGATTATATTATAATGTGTCCTAATCTCACACGTTTTGAAATGAGCAACCAATGATAGTGAAGCAGAGACACTTCAACATAAGAGTCTATTTGCCTATTTAGGGCTTGTTTATTATTAAAGGTCCCACCATATTTTTTTCCTTGTTATTATTGGTATTTTTTTTTTTATTACAGAATAAACATTCTCTGTCATTTAATTGAAAGTAAAATATTCTAGCTTCTGTATGAATATACATAAATTAAATACTTTTGCTTTTAAATGTCTTATTATATTTTTATTATGGGAAAACAAAACAAATGCAAATTAGAAAAATCTCATTATCCAGTGTCTGCACTTTTTCTCTCCACAAGTTATGACCGATTAAAAAAAAAAGTTTCTGTTCTCGTTTAAAAGAGTAGAGTGTACTTGTTAAGCCTCTCACACTATGCTGATAGTGAAATTTACATGCTGTATGCTTAACTGTGGGGTATTTGTAAAAACTGAAGTATAATTTGGGCTTCACATGACAAAAACGCTGTGTTACTATCTTTAAAGCGCTGCTAATTCTATTCAGACTATTTAGATAAACACAGTGCAATGGTCTGAAAAAAAAATCTGTATCATTATTATTATTATTATTTTATAGTGCCATGGACTTTGCATATTACAGCTTTAAAATGTTAAATGTGTTTAAATTGGCATTTCCACCATTGGATGTAATTTGAGATTTGATTGTCTGTCATACGTGTACACTATGTTATTCTTAGTCGATTAATTTGATCAGCTAAAGTTTACAGCAGTAGTTGGACTTTATTTGTGCATTAAATGCGATGAGGTCGTAGTTCCAGTAAAACATGCAGACATGTTTCGTATTCAGATCTATGATTCCTGAAAATTTGAATATGTGAAAATTGCATCTGGGAAATTTATAGTGGACTTTATAAAAGCTGGAAGATTGCGTCCGCTCGTCAGACAGCAGGTGCTGCAGTATTTTATCAAGATTTGTGTCGATGAACAGTAAGTCTACTCCCCCTGTATTCCTCCCCGAAATACATTTACATTCACCCTGCGAATATGATCCATAAACAGCCCTCTTCAGATCTACCAGTGTTAAAAGACGGAAAACTTTACAAAGTCTAGACGAAGGCAACTTTATAACCTTAAAAGTAGCTACTTCTAAACTTGCGTTCCCAAAATATCCAGTTATCAAAACTGAGCTGTTTCTCCACAACATTTTCAAGAAAATTTGTATCTTCTTAGTTTTGCCGAATGGCGAACACAGTTTAGATGGCAAATCACATTTAACCTTATTTTTTTGTGGGACCATTATGGTTATGATTATTAGCTTTTGTGTGAAAAAAACTGAGTATTTTTATTTGTTTTTCAGTGTATTTTTGGTTTATTGCTTTACTGATCTCAACAATTTTTCTTCATTATAGAGGCCTGAATCTAGCTAGACCAGATGTACAGCTAACTAATCAGTAAAAAAACAAAAAAAAAACACCCTCTTACTACTGTAGTATGTATGAATGTTCTGTGTTGGGACCTTCTGTCGTAATCTCATGTCCATCAGATTTAAAAATGCAAAAATGATATGTAAAACTGATTTTCCCCATGGGTTTTAGCTTTTGAGGCCTTGTTTATTTGTAATGAATTATTTACGATTCATATTAGCACCAACGATTGCGAGAAACAGCTCTGTTTTGGCTCCAGATCTTTGGCTGCTTAATAATAGATTTATCCCATAACATCATCAAAAGCACCTGTCTTCCTCGAACTGAACGAGGGAAGATCAGGGCTTTAGAAATCAATGGAGCGGGCTCCAGCGCTCGTCCCAGTCCACTCCGGCTCTCTTCCTCTCGCCGTGTTTGCCAGTAATTTGATTGTGGGATAAAGAGGTGATCTGACAACACCTCACCGAGTGTCAGCTAAATGAAAGCCGAGGAGCTGCGCGAGGATAATTTGCAAGCAGATTTACATGCTTATTACACTAATGATTTCATCAGATTGGAGGTGTCTGCGAGTCTGCCACGGGCCTCCGTCTCCCTGCGTTTGTGAAATAAGCCGCCCGGCTAAATGATGGAGTCGTCAGGCTGACCTTTAACCTGACGCCTGCCCAGACATAATTGCATGTCATACTGATAGAGGGGACGGCCACGGCTTTCATATCCCGCCGCTTTATCTCTCTCTCTCCATTAAGATTCGTTCCTCTTTGCATAGATCTCACAACAGAACAAAAACAACAAAGAAGTATCACATCTCCATTTCCAAACGATGGTGTCGGATTTAGCGCAAGGTCCTGGCGTATATATATCACGCCGGGCGAACTGGTCCCTTACTGTATACGCATTATCTAAATGGTATCTCTGAATGTCAAGGGCATAAAGGAAATTAAATCGGAAAGTGCAGATAGAGCAACGGCGATTTTATCTCCTGATGATTGCAGTTTTGATAGGTATTCCAGTGAATTTCATTTTCTCCGGATGGCGAGGAGATGAGTTAGCCGCCACATTTGTTCATTTTTCTACTACATGATTTATGTGAGTTGAGTGTGAGCCCAATGCCCAGCCCGCTCTGGCTTGAACACACACACACACACACACACACTAATACACGTGCATGTCAAAAAAGTATATTAATACAATTGCCTTCCATTTTGGCCTGAGTCTTCTCTCTCTCTCTCTGTGTGTGTGTGTGTGTGTGTGTGTGTGTGTGCGTGAGTGCATGTGTGTGTGTGTGTGTGTGTGTGTGTGTGTGTGTGTGTGCGCGTGCAGGGGGAGGGAGGGTGTGTTTGTGTGAATTGCGCGGTTGAAGGCGAGGACCGCCGCGGTTAAACCTCTGTCATCACTCACCCTTGTTTACATTCTAAATGCGTAATGAAATCTTGTTGGCAATAATCAAGGAAATAAAAGTTTGGGAAAATTGTAAAAGTGGTGAAGTTTGAGAAATGAGCGTCAGGCGGCTAAATAACATTTTGGGGCAGGAAAGCTTATTATTATGCAGCGGCAGTGCCTACTGTAGACACAAAGATGAACAGCCTCTGCTTTCCTAAATGCTGTTAGCGCCGTCCTGAAGTATGGCACATTGTAAAAAGGCCTCCGATTTCATATTGAGATTATATTTAAAAAAGATATCCATACACAACATTATATTTTATAGACGCCCGGCCCAGAACTCCTGATATGCAGTATTTGTTATAAATATATAAATAAACATATTGCACTGGAGCCCATCTCTACCCTGATCTTATAGACCTGGATATTAAAAACAGAATATTGCATTTTCTAGGGGGATCCTGTATCGTAATGCTGCGGTCCTTATTTTTTTTATTTATTTTTTAGGTTAAGGAATGGGCCAGAGGTTGGAAATAACAAATGAAAAATGACTATAAATGAGGATGAAGAAGTCAGATGAGATGAGATGAGATGAGCGATGAGTAACGGGATAAACTCTGTATATACCATATAGGCCGTATACACTATATACTGCTGTTCAGAAGCTTAAAGTTGCAACAATGATGAATTTACTTAATCAAAAATACAGTCAAATATGTAATGTAATATAGTATTACAGTTAAAAATCTGAATGTAATTTATGCCTGTGATCAATGATCTTTTAGGAATCATTCTAATATGATTAATATCGATTAGCTGCTCAAGAAACACTTCTGATGATTAAAGTTTAAAAATAGCATTTATTTCAAATGAAATTTGGTGTAGCAATGTAAAATACACACACACACACATATAAATGTTTGTTTATATATATATATATATATATAATGACTCCCTAAAAGGATATTTCACCCAAAAATGAAGATTCTGTCATATTTCTATTATAGGATTCTGTCAGATACTGTATTTTGAACAATGTTGGTAGCCAAACAGTTGATGGTAGCCACTGACTCCCATAATATAAAAAAACAAATACTCAATAGGCGTTTCTCAATGTCAAGGATACTTCCTTGGCAGGACTGGTCTTTCCAAGTCACTTCCTTCAGAGGCTAGGTGAGACTCCTCTTTAGCATTCGGAGAACACATAAATGGAACAGGCTAGCAAGTGCACGTAATTGCGTCATTTCGTCAGTGAAAAGGTCAGTTTGAATAACGCTGTGAATGGTATAATGGTACAATATTCCCGTTAAATTACTTTGGACAACATAACTAGTTATTTATAAAGGAAATGCAGATGACGCAACCAAGCTAACAATTGTTAAATGACAGGTCCGGTTCAGTTAGCCATTTGTATTTGTATAATTTACAGTATCTATATGGTAGTAATTTGTACTGGTATGTAAACGTTAAACTTTACTTATTTTTACTACAGATATAACAAATGTTTGGTAACGTAAATAAAAACCGTTAATGCTCCAACTCTGCTAACGTTCGACATTTTTTAATTTTTGAACAAGATAGCAAATCTGCGCGCATAGGATTGTGGGCGATTTGAGAGCGCGAAGAGCACGAAGGATACACATATGCATCGTTTCATGTGTATGGTATATTCTTCAAACTAAGTACTCGGTCCTTGGTTGAAATTCTGAGGATCCTCGACATTGGAGCAGTCTTTCGACGGATGTCGATGATGTAGCATCCTCGAAATTCTGGCTTCTGATGATCCTTCCTTGACATTGAGAAACACCTAATGGCTAGTTGAAATTCCCGCCACTGAAGAGACAAAAATCTGTTGTCCTGATGTCATAAACACGGTGGCCTTTTCTTAAAGGGGCGGATTCCCCAATACAACAGTGTGGGCAACCATTCAAGGGACATGGACAAACTCTTCTTTTTTATTAATTTTATATTTATATATATATATATATATATATATATATATATATATATATATATATATATATATATATATATATATATATATTAGGGGTGTAACGGTACGCAAAAATCATGGTTCATTACGTACCTCGGTTTTAAAGTCACGGTTCGGTTCATTTTCGGTACAGTAAGGGAAAGAATGCAAACATTAAACTGCAGGTTGTTTATTACTATAAACTTTTTTTAACAATTTGTTTACACTTTTTTAAATACTTTTTAATAAAATATATATAAAATAAAAAAGAATAAGACATAAAATACTGCTGCAAAGTTCTCCACTAAATAAAATATTCTCAGTCTCAAACCAATATCATATAATAAAATATAATGAAAAATATAAATAAATAACTGATTACAGTGCAGCATTACCAATCCCAGCTTGTAGGCCTGCTCATATTTAAAATATATATATAACTTTTCCAAAGTGTAAAATGCAGCATGAACAGTTTCAGTTTTTAGACCTGCTCAGATTTCGTTATTGCGTTGGACTGATCAGAATTAAGAGCAAAGGTCTGTTTAAATGCCGACGGGAGCTGCGTTTAAATTATAATCGTTTTTGTCCTAGTTGTAGTGATGTTCACACTCACGTGATGCATTTTGAAAACCTTAGGCCGGTGACACACTGGCATATTGCACCACTTGATGGTGCCCTTTATCAGTTGGCTTTATATTTATGCTCAACATGAAGTATAGATATTGTTGTTGTGAAGACAAGATCCTGGTCTATCGGCGGCCTCCCTCTATGTCACCTACAGTAGCAGCAGCGCACCAGCGCAGCGTCAGGCACGATTCAGGTGTGTAAAGACACAGAAAACGCGAAGCAGCCGTCACGCAACTGACACGCAGCAGAAACGCCACGCTCACGCCACGCAGCCAGTGTGTCACCGGCCTTAGTATCAGCTACAGAGCGGGATTTGCGCTGAACGCTGAGACTTACGCCACTTAATATGTTTGTTTGGAAACACGAAAATGTACCTATGTTCCGCACACAAAATATTGCATTGGGTCATTCGGTACACACGTGCACCGTAACGAAAGCCCTGTATCGAAACAGTCCGGTACGTTACACCCCTAATATATATATATATATATATATATATATATATATATATATATATATATATATATAAATGTATCTAAGGAGACAAATTATGCAAATTTTTGTGGATATAAAAGCTTACCTAATATAACACACCCTTTTATAGTCCTTTTTTGTTACCATGGCAAATGAGTTATTTATGTACAGCACGGATGACACAAGTAACATTGTAAGTACACATTGGTACAATGTATCTACAGCTCTAATGTTTGTGTAACTAAACACGGTATGGCTTGCGTAAATACACATGTAACAGGACATTGGTTACAACATTTTTGGTAATGAAAATAGAAATATGTAACAGCACTTTTTGATAAAGAAAGTGTTACATTTTATATTAGATTCATCATGTAATCACTTTACATCATCACTTTACACTGGATCAAATGGTTCCAATTACTCTTATACATGTTGTGAATTCCTGTTACACAAGTTCTTAGTGAAGTGAAAAAGTGTTGTTACCAATGTCCTGTTACACATTTGTACTTAGATAAACCATCCTGAGGGCTGTTAAATGTGTGTGTTACAGAAATATTAGAGCTGTAGATACTATGTACCAATGTGAACTTACACTGTGGCTACATACTACACACACATCTAGTTATGATGTAAGTACACAAGTATCAGGGACACAATATAAAGTGGGACCCAAAAGAAAAAGTATTTAAAAAAATGGAATCCGAAATTAAAAAGAAAGAAATGGAATTTTGAAATAGATAGAACTGAATTTGGGGGGAAAATATTCAATGGATTTCATAGGTAACTGCTTGAGCAGCAAATCAGCATATTATTGTGATTTCCAAAGGATCATGTGACACTGAAGACTGGAGGAATGATGCTGAAAATACAGCGGAGCATCACAGAAATAAAATTTTGCACAGATCTGATCTTATCCACCTCAGTTTTTTCAAAAATAAATAGAAACCTGTGCTAATTGGAAAAGCTGACAAGAAGGTTGGATCCACAGTTTTGGTGATAATATTGAATAGTAATGCTAAAATGTCTGTCACTTTTGACCACGAACACCAAGTTAGGTAAACGCTTTACATCACAGCACAAGGGTTAAACATGGTCTCTATGTGGTCATCGTGTGCACATTCTCATGTTGTTCCATTTTGTTTTTCACACAATGAAAGGAATGACAAAAAGATGAGTAAATACTAGCAGAATAAAAAAAAATGTCTGAGTGGTTCCTTTTTACTTTGAAAAACAGTTTTTGAAAAGTTTTACTGTTGCATTACTGAAAAGTTTTGCTTACAGACAACACTGTTGCCCAAGCGATCCGTTCGTTCACATGGATCCACGAAAGCGGCTAAAACCGCTGTATTACTCACGTCAGGTCAGTAGTTGGCGATGTCACTTTGTGAAGTAACACGATTCACCTGCACGCACAACTATACAAACCTCAATATGCCACTGTCGTTTAAATAAACAGCTTTCCGTTGTTTGTATACAGGCCCCTTAATTCTTTTCAAATCAGTGGCAATGCTTTTCTGTAAGTTTAAACCTTTTTAAGCAGCACTGCAACATGGTACCACTTTTACCTGTTTCTGTAACTATTCCTGCAGATTGGTCTTAATTAGGATTCAGAGGGTCCGCTTCATTGATTAACCGGTCAGTTCTGTTAGTTAGGACACGGCTTCGACGTTTATTATGACTAGATCAGCTAGTGTTCTGAATCCAGTGGGTGTCAAACAGTGTTTTGTAGCTTATTTGTATTATATCTGTGTCAAATTTTATCAGCTCGCTCTCTCTCTTATTGCTCAGTGTTTGCCAGAATGAGGCCTGTCTCATAATTTGACAAACTTATCTAATTATTAATCCGCCACCCATTTGTCATCCTTTGAAACTAATTATATTTTTCTTCATATTGATGTGCATTTTTTTTCTCCCTTTTGTGTGTTTTCCTTTTTTCTCTCTTGTCTAAACACTCGGTGGTGTAATATCTCTGGACACTTGCCTCAGGGTCACTTGAAACAAATGCAAATGCAATGGTAGAAATTTCATAATAAACTGTAACTAAGATGATTGCCCTGCCAGCTATTATCCTTCCATTTAAGTCGTGCGATCCGTCTGTTCTTCCGCCTCGTTATTGCGGCATGACTGGATGTTATTGTAATGAGAGAGAGAAGAGAAGACGGCTTTGAATGGGAGGAGAGAGAGGGGGTTTATCTGAACATTCAATAATCCTTCCTTTATTTCTGTCTGCTTGATTGATGTCCCGAAACAGTCTGATATGCTTCTGATAACAATATAAAGGAGGGCAAAAAAGAGAAAAAGTAAGAGGAGCACACTCCGAAAGACCACAGAGAAGAGCAGCCCGTGTTTTTGTCGAAGTTATCGAGGGCGAGGTGTCAAAAACAAGCAGATTTCCGAGCGGAGCTTGATATGTTTGTCATCCAAGACAGTTTTACATTAAAGCGGGTCATTATACTTCCCTGTCATCACCCCAAATGACATTTTTAGAAAGTGACACCTTTACAGTTTGATAAATCAGATTTCTGCTGAATAATGTGCGTTACGGCTGTCAGCGACACCCACATTCTTGCAGGATCCACATTTAAATTTCATCCTATTAGCATTTAATTTCTCTGTAATCCTACACACCTTCATAACACCAACACACACCGGGCTCTCCTGCGTTCGAGAGCAATCTATAGCCCTTTATAACTTCCCTCGCTCATCATTCTTCTTTCTTGACAATTAAGAGGCTGGAATCTAATAGTGGAGATATTGGAATTATATCCCAGCCTCTTCCAGAGCCACCGCGCTCAAATTCAACACGCTTAGCCCTCGTGCGCATGTTTACACGCGTGCACACACCCTCGCGATCCGCTGGGATTTATCGTCATTTGTGCATGACTGAAGATGTGATTTCCTCTAGACTATTATTCTTTTTAACCCTGCCACTGAAGCTGTGTTGTTGGATGTTTTTATGCATTGTAGGGCTGCGTGATACCGATATTTTCAGCATCTTTGACCAATTCAAGACAACAATTTAGTCAACTTAAAAATGTAACTACAACTTTATTAAAACCTTGCTACAAAAAAAAGATATGTTTCAAGTGTGGCATAAACAAAGTGATCTAAAACAAATTAACTTCACTGTTAAAAATAAATGTTCTTTACCAGGAACATTTTATTTTAAGGTCCAATTCTCGCCATTAACAGACCATGAACTTCTTTTTGACTAATTTACTGCTTATTAATAGTTGGTAAGTTTAGGTATTGGGTAGGATTATGTAGAATATGTTCATGCTGAGTATGTGCTTTATAAGCTCTAATAAACAGCCAGTATATTGATAATAGGAATGCTAACTAGTTAATATTGAGAATTGGTCGCTAATACTAAAGTGCTTTTCCCAATACTATCAATGGAAACTTGCACAAAACGTTTTTTATCGTGTCAAAAAAGGTTATGAAAAAAGGTTATGTTCACTAAAAGGTTCTTTGAGAAATCATAAATGGTTTTTCTATGGCATCACTTCAAAATACCTTTATTTTTAAGAGTTTTGTTAAATATCTTTGCGGAAAAGATGCACGAAAGCAAGTATTTTGCAAAATTGTCTTAAAAATGTTCTCAGTGTTCAGAAGTAATAAAATGCTACTGATACTAAAGTAGTGTTTGTCTGGAGTTGTCTTGTGTAATCTTGTTTCTTCCTAATCCAGTGTTTAGAGCGTTAACTGATGTGCTTCTCTGTGGTTCTAGACTCCTGCAGAACAGGCCAAAGCTCGTCTCCAGCTGCTTCAGGCTGCAGGTACCACTGTTTTCATCTCTCTTAAGACTGCAAAACTTGACCGTTCACTGTGGTCACTCATTTTGTGGATATTCAGTATGCATCTGACAGGACTCCAGGGCTGTTGAGAATAACGAACATTTAATCATAAAATGACTTGTTTTGCATTAATAAGTGCAGTTACTAATAATAGTACACATTTATTCCTTGGCAATACACATTTGACAATAAAGCACTGTGCTTGAGAAGCACACTAAATTTATTTTTATTAACAACAGTAACATGCAAAATCTAATTTTTAGATAAAATAATATAATACAAAAATAATATATTCTATTCTTCTTGAAGATACCATTATTCTTCTATAGTATTGTACAGAACTGACGGATAACTTCAGTGATTATCAAAGGAACACTCTTTATGTGTGACTCAGTTGCAAATAGTAGTTTGTGTTTTTCAAGGCACTTTGTGACTTTTCTTACATCATACACTAATAAAAGTGCAACATTTTGACAAAATTAGATTTCTTGATGATTTGATATTTTGAAATAGTGGTTTTATGATTTCAAAATATAAAGCTAAAAGTAAAAAATAAAAAAATCTAATAATAAAGCCAGTAAGTGCTCCTCTGCTGCCATCTACTGGTTATATTAGTTATTTTACGTTTGCTTGTTTGTTTTTAAGTTTTGCATAAATGTTTATTTACACACACCATGGTTACAGTTAGTGTTACTGTTTTTCTGTTTGATTTGTTTATTACAGAGAACTCTGTGCTGAATTTCAATGCTTCTCATTAGATCTTGCATCAAACTTTATTAATTCTGCAGTGAATTCAAACACTTCTAACTGGATCTCGAAACACGGTGCAGTAACATTTTTACGAAGTCAACACTAGTTGCAGAGTAAACCTGTTCTGAGCTCAGATCTGTTTGCTTGCGCAGCTCACACGACTAGCGCGGTTTCGTTACACTTTTGTTTCTTTTGTTATTTGCTATTTCTCAGAAATGGTAGCACTTACGATTTGAACAACGCAGTGTTTGTGCCAAAGCAAACGCTCACAAAATTATGTTGCACTGACAGAAAATATGTTCACAAAATGCAACCATTTGGCTGCAGTCTGGAGCCCTGATCTGAGCACACTGCAATGCTTACTGTATCCCACAATGCAATGTGGTTGACCTTTTAAACTCACCTTGAACTGACGTGGGATGTGTGAGCCAAATATGTAATAATATGGCCATTCATGTATATTTTTAATGTGCTGTAGCCGTCTAGTTTCACATACACCACTTCGTATGCCTCTCTGTAAGAAGATTTCAAAGTCAATACCTCTTCAGAAATTGAAGATATTCTGAACATCAATGTGCAGAGGGTTTTCCAATCTCAACAGCTTTAATTCTTCCTAGCCTCATTTCAGCAGAGGTCTCTCTGAAGCACAAGTCATGTGAATGAGGCTATAGTAAAGTGTGTGTGTGAGACCTGATGAACTCATTCAGAAATACTACGAGCAGAACAAACTCAGCCCTTTATTTATTTGAATGAAATCTGTTGTTTCATTAATAATTGTTTAGCTTGATGGAGATTTAATATTTGTGCTACAGTATAATTCGTAATGTAGCTTTGTCAGTGCAGTAATGTGTAAGATCTATTAAATGTTTTTAATGTCATTCGATTTCTTTAACACTGTTAACGCATTCGCTGTAAAAAAAATGCAACTGCATATTTTCAAGTTTTATGAAAACTTTTGAGTCTCAAAAAAAAAAAAAAAAGAAAAATATATATATATATATATATATATATATATATTTTTTTTTTTTTTCTTTCTTAAAACTACACAAATAGCTATTCCAGACACACAAGAATTACCCTAAATGTTGCCTCAACTAGTCAATCACCGTTGTCTGAACAAAGAATTTCATATGTTGAAATTATGCAGTAACTGTTATAGGATTATTGGTTTGCTGTTTGCTGGCTTCATTTAAACTTTTTCTGTTGTCGTTTTGTCATTATTGTTAGTAACTGCACTGAGATATAAAGAGCTCATCTTTTTAACGTGTTGATTGCCATAGTTCTTCAGGTTTGTGTCTAGTTTTGAGTCCTGGAGTATTTTCAACCACATTTGTGACCCTGGACCACAAAACAAGTCATATTTTTTTTAACTGAGATTTATACATCACTATAAATGATCTCTCCATTGATGTGTGGTTTGTTCGGAGGACAATATCTGTCTGAGATACAACTATTAGAAAATCTGGAATCTGAGGGAGCAAAAAAATCTAAATATTGAGAAAATCATCTTTAAAGTTGTTCAAATGAAATTCTTAGCAATGCATATTACTAATCAGAAATTAAGTTTTGATATATTATTATTATTATTATTATTATCAACTGACAGCTGTAGAAGTTGATGATCAGCGCTCTAGGTTTACTGAACGCTGTTTCTGGAAGCGTCTGAGCCGTACTTGCTTGAACAATGTAGACGTTGTCTATTTATCGGCTTTCCATTTAATTGTGAAGGTTTAATATGATGATAGGTATACGATATTAATTAATTAGTTTGTTTAGATCTTAAAAAGGTCTTTAGAAATGGCAAACCCTACACTGTTAAGATGTATTTCATGCTGCAGTTATTCACATAATAGTGTCTACCAAAAATGATTTAAATGAGAATAAATATTGATAATGTAAGTCTATAGCAGTGGTTCTCAATCATCAGCACACTTCCAAGAGAGGTTTACCATGACTTAAAATGACTGAAAACAAGACGCCCAGCTCTAAAACAAGCTGAAAATAAAGATTATTTTCTAGTTATGTGATGTAACTATGTGATATACAGTAGTTTATCATTTGTGATATTCATATGGTATTTGTGAGTTAATGTGAGTAATTTACTGCCTGAAGAGTTTGAACACCAAGTTTTTGAAACTTACAGAGTTTCATAATATAATAATTGTAATTGTCATTGTCTAATTTTAAGATATTATCACTCCTATGTCTGAGCAGGGCCTTCAAATGTCATCTTGTGCTTGGACTCAACCAGGTGTATAATAGCTCTGAAGCACTGAAGTGTGTAAAACGCGCTCTCATTGATATAATCCAGTCTGTTTGCCGTTTTACATCAACCATTATTTCTGCTCTGAGGCTTCCCTAAATATTTAGTTTACACATAGGGGTAGATTTCAACTTCATTTAATTCTGCAGCACTCCAAAATGTGCTCATGTGTAAACTGTAACGTAGAGCTCTGACTGAAGCGTGAGAGACACACACAGAAAAACCCTCGTGATCACAAGAGTAGAGAGGAAGAAGGACAGGTTCTGTGTGAAGAGTCTTAAAGACACCGCAGTCATGTCTCACTGTACGTGTGCAGATCTCTCCACATGTCACAGTCCAGCTCTGAATGCTCCCTCTGTGAGCTTTCATTATACAGCAGATCTGACAGTCTGCTAATACTTTATAATGTGTGTGTGTGTGTGTGTGTGTGTGTGTGTGTGTGTGCTGTGACCCAGCTGTCAGTCGTACAGGAAACATATTAAAGGGACCGCATGCCATACATCATAGCAACCACTCACCCATCAGTCCTCACACACACACACACACACACACACACACACACAGGAATAGACGACAGAAAGCACATGACAAAAACTGAATACCAGGAAATTTGAAGTCAAACAAGAGAACACAGGTTCCAGCATTTCTAAGCAGAGGATTGTGACAGCAGCAGCAGCGCTCAGAAACACACATCAAAGAGCAGAGAGAGTGTGTGTGTGTGTGTGTGTGTGTGTGTGTGTGTGTGTGTCAGCAGCATGCATCAGAAAATAAATTGTTCTTATCTATCAAAAAGACAAACAAGAGTGAAATACACATTTACAGTGATGCACGGTTTTTCAGAACAGTGAAGGAATAGAGTTATATGTTTAAATGCTTTCCTCATTCAACATTATAGAAATAGAAATCTGAGTGTCTCAGAAATATTCATGCAGACAGTAAACATCAACTTTCTTTTTGACATTTGCATCAGCACTTAAACGTTCTGCTCCTAAGATATATTCAGTAGCATGCATCTGCTGTCAGAAGCTCAGTAATTAATTATTAACATTTAGCATGTTCTGTTTGTAAGGTACTTATAGATTCTGCAGAATGTTAGTAATTCTATCAAAGAAAGAGGGGACATAACAATTTAATGTGTATTTATTTACCGCTGCCCTGGATATGCTATTTTACATAACACATGTTTACACATAGTCAAAAATAATAGTGTGTGATATATATGAACAGCTCAGTTAATATTATAGTTACTGTTCTGGACAGTGTAATATACTCAAAACAAACTGGGAGATATATATAGATAAAGCTATATGATTTCAGTTTTGCTTGATTGTATGTTTTTTAGCATTTCAATTTTTACTTAATTTCTAACATTTATTTGAATAATAATTATATGAATTAAAGTAGTTTTACATGTGTGATGCATAAGACTGTGTGTTGTTAACTTGATATGTAATTTATTAATATTATACAGGAGGCCTTTGGATATTGTATTGGACTAATATTTTATTAACAGTTATTAAGAGAAACGTGTGTGGATTAAACACACAAGAATTGAATATTTCCTGAATAAAAATAAATAAATAAGGGAACCAAAAAACCAAGGAAATATTTGATTTGATTTAATAGGTTGTTTATTTATTAGATATTTAAATATCAGTATTAATAAAGCATGTATTATTTTATCATGAGGTGGTGTTGGACATGTGCTGAGGGCCTCTAGTGGGCCCCGTCCTCCACACAGACCGTGTCTTACTTCTGGAGTTGGTTTGCTCTTCCAGATGTGAAGCTGACCGTTAGTGTTTCTGTATCGAGATGTTCAGTGTGTGTGTGTGTGTGTGTGTGTGTGTGTGTGTGTGTGTGTGTGTGTGTGTGTGTGTGTGAGACTCTGCTGTGTTAGTGAGCACACACCTGTGCTCTTCCAGTGTCTGCAGTGTAATGAAGCCCGTCTCTGTGTCTGTGATCGAGCAGATGTTGCTGGTTTTGGGATGGTAATGTGGTCCTGCCATGCTTTAAGCCCTCTGTTCCTCTGTAGCCCCGCCAATCGCTTCTTTCCAGCTTTTTCTCTCTATTCCCTGGCTTTCCTCTTTCAGCGAGGTCTCCTGAGATCTCTAAATCCTGCCCCGGCGCTCTAAGCTGCCCCCCCCCTCCTGTGTGTGTGTGTGTGTGTTGATGGACTCTGCGAGTGTGTGTGAAACAGATCATCCAGCGTAAGCTGCTCACACTCAATAGTGAAGGGCCCCAGCAGACCTGTAATGAGGTCCCTTCTCTCAGTCTTTGGCTCGGCCCCCAGGGGCCCTGACCCCCGCGGGCCGTCCTCTCAGAGCGAGCGATCATTGTGTCCGTGCGCTCCTAAAACCACACGCACGCACGCACTAATGTGGTAACCAGGATCATGTTGAGATGGACACAGACACAGGCTGCTCCCTGATTCCTGTCTGCTTGGTGTTTTTTTAGTTTTTAGTTTTTTGGGATGGGGTTCATTTCAGCTTTGTTTTATTAGCTGACAGCTCCATTAAATCATATGTACACTGCCGTTCAAAAGAAAAAAAAATAGTTATCAGTGTTGAAAACTGTTGTTAATATTTTTGTGGGTACTGGGATACAGTTTGGGATGTGACACCGAAGATAAAAGAAATCATTGTCACACAAATAAATTATATTTCTGTCAAAAATGGTTATTTGAAATGAAAATAGTTAAATTAATATTAAAAGTAAATTATAAGGTCAATTTCTTGCTATTAACAAATCATTAACTGCAACTTTTGCCTCAATAAAATTAATTTGCTGATTTGCTGCTTATTAATAGTTAGTAAGGCACTTGGATGTAATTAAGGAGGTCATGTTCAGGCAAAATATGTGTTTTATAAGCACTAATAAACAGCACACATGTTAATAATAGGCATGTTAATAAGCAACTCGTTAATAGTGAGAATTGGTCCCTAAACTAAAGTGTCACCATATGTGTGTGTGTGTGTATTTATACTGTGTTTTTGTCATATTTAGTAGTCTTTTTTTATGTAAAAAGTATCTTTTTATGGTTTAATTTTAGTTTCAGTTTTATTTTTAGCTAACAATAATAACCCTGGCTCAAGAAAATGCAGCTTTGGTGAACATAAAAAAAAAAGTGTAATTACTCCAAACGTTTGACCTGTTGTCTATGTTTGTGTGTGTGTGTGTGTGTGTGTGTGTGTGTGTGTGTGTATAATATTCTAAAATTCATAAAAAAGACAAATGTTCTGCTCTTTATCTGTAATCAGATTTGAGCTCTGTTTCCATCACATTAAAGTGCTGCAGGGTCAGAGTGCATCAACACTTCCTCTTTTCCTGCTCTTCACAACCTCCCTTAAATAAACCTGTTCAGTCACAGCTTATTAGAGACTGTCACGCTTGTTTTGAGGAGTCAAGAGAGCGAGAGACAGAGAGAGAGAGAGAGAGAGAGACAGAGTGTGTGAGAGAGAGTGTGTGTGTGTGTGTGTGAGAGAGAGAGCACTGAAAGCTTGGCAGTGGGCAGCTCATACAGAATGCTAGCTGATTTCTGCCGTATAAAAGCAGCATTAACTGTCCAGACTGCTGCAACAGATGTGAGGCCAGCAGACCACATACATCGAGGGTGTCACATTTCCTGTCCCTCTCACACACACACACACACGCACCTGAACTGGAACTAATAGGCTAACATGGAAAGCCCGGGTCAGAGTCGGTCTTTGTGCGAGTGGAGCGAGTGATGAAAGGCATGCTCTTCCTCTGCTTCAGATATTTCATTACCGCACAGCTCCACTCCAGTCAAATGCTGTTTGTCTCATTATCTGCTTTATTTCACATTGTCTTTCTCAGTGGCCGCCCACTCAATCTCAGGAGAACATGTGGGGAGGAAGTGTTCTCCGGCATGTGAAAACAATACGTGGATCCCTGCATGAAGATCTTGTGCGCTCTTCTAGGAGCCTGTCGCTGCTTTTATTTCCTCAGAGGTGCTTGTGGGAAACATGAAGTGGAGAAGTTAAATGAGTGACAGCTTGTGTTTCAGAGGTTCAGCGCTGATGTTCACGTGTGTTAGTCACAAACCTTCCCTGGACAAGAGAGGATGTGGCTCAGTCAAACAACAGCCAATGCTGTACTTGTGGTCCAGGAGCTTTATGTGCTATCACCTCACGCTTCACATTTATAAGAGTCTTCCCTTCACCCAAAACACAACCATACTCTTGTAGCACATGTCAAAGTCACTTAGCTTTCTTAATGACACAGGCTGACAGATTTCCAGACGCAGGCCACGGAAAATAAACCACACGAGTGAAGTTATAGTACTGTAATTTATTCTGATTTATATACAAGCTTTAATTTAGGGGTGAAATGACAGCTGGGGGTGTTGTCCTCAAGCCTGCTTTGCTTTAAGCAGTTATGAGCTCTTTTAGACTGTGCTGATGTAAGCAAATTAGTTTAATTATGTATAATAAATTAATATACAGTAGTCAACATTTGGGAGTGGATCAAAAAAGTTCATCTATGTTGTCCTAAGACAACAACACTTTTGGGTTTATATATATATATATATATATATATATATATATATATATATATATATATATATATATATATATATATATATATATATATATAAAATAAAAAAGTGCTGTCAAATGATAAATTGTGAATAATTGCATCCAAAATTATGCTATATATGTGAATGTATGTGTCTATTTATTATGTATATATAAAGACACACACATAAAGCATATATTTTGAAAATATTGACATGTATTTACATGTATATATTTATATTAATATAAATTATATCATATATAAAGATATGTAATATATAAACATTTTTTTTGTTAAATATATGTTACATGCATGTGTTTGTATTTATAGATACATAATAAATATACACAGTACACTCACACACATTATGTGAGCAAAAACGTTTATTTTGGATGCGATTAATTGTTTGACAGCACTAATATATTTATATATATATATATATATATATATATTGCTTTTTCTGTTAATTGTACACCTTTTAATCATTTTTTATTTATTTATAATTTTGTGCTATTTCAAGCCCTCTCTTTCATTCCAGAATGACCTTGTGTTTTTTAGCGATGCCTCATTACATGCTGTAAGGTGTTTGGGGTTAAAGTGCAGAGTTCCTCCTCCGGTCAGGTGTGTGTGGAGCTGATGCTGTTTGCGGGTTCGAGAGGAGAGCGGTCTCTTTGAACTGTTGGCAGATTTCAAACAGCATCTGCTGAGCTCTTGAAACAAAACCTTGTATGTTCAAATCCAAATGGAATCGTTTCTTTCCTCCTTCTCCCTCTCTCTCTCTCTCTCTCTCTCTCTCTCTCTCTCTTTCTCTTTCTCTCTCAGTCTCTATATTTACAAATTACCATAACAGAAAAAAGAGAATATTTTAATCATGCTGTTTTGCAAAATTTCTGCAACATATGGTATAAATGATTTTGATGCAAATGTATGCGCTAATTATTTGCAGACGAGTTTCAAACGAGCCCGCGACTGAAGTGGAATGAAAGAAAATTTGCAATCACCTTAAATTTTACTAACCATTTACTGTTAAGTAAACTTTGCAAAGTAATTTAATTAGCTCGGCCCGCCTGCTGGGGTTTGTAAGTTGCTGTGAGCGGCTGAAACATTGCCGCAGGAAGAATATGCCATATTGATTCCCATGACAGCATTTATAACTGTTCCTCTAATTATATGAGAGGCGATAAACCCCTCGCTGCCGTGGCTTTGAAACAGTTTGGGTGTTATTGCTGATTTTATAATCTCACCTACAATTGAAAAATTAAACAGATATCCAGGGCTCCTACAGTATTAATTAATTCCATGCAAACTATTATTTTATGCATTATAATGTGCATAACATGTCCTACATTGCGTTATCTATAGCATTTTTCCAGTTTGTTCACAGTTCTCAGTTAAGCAGCTAGTTCTGAACGCTTTATGCTATCTGTGGTCATTTTACCGCAAAGGGACATCTCCACCCGTTAAGGAAATGTGTTTTTCATTAAGCAGCCACAGAGTCCTGTCGTTCTGAGGGCCGCCGAGGCATTAAGGCCGTTTTGATGGCTGATCAAAAAGCGGTAGTCCTGTCCTCTAAGGCGGTTGTTGACGATTTCGCAGACATCCCTAACTAGCTCGCTCACTGAAGTCAGCTTCGACTTGGCCGCGGTCTTGTATGCATTATCTCATTCGGCGTTTGGTAAACGTTTTAAAAGACACTTTCACACCCACACCATTATTTACAGCAAGATTGAAGGGGAGAGTTTAAATTGAAGTAATAAAAACCTCTTTGTTTTAGTTTTTATTGGCTCATTCATCATGGCTTTATTTAATAGGAGAAAATGATTGTGCCATCCGCGGCTGCCACTAATGGCTGTATACTCTTGTATTTTCTTTGTTGATCGCAATGAATGAAATTAGGATAAACAACCTTCCTCGTCGTGTATAATCAAGGCCTGATTAATGGATGTGCCGTTTCAGCGCTGCTCCTTATTCCAGAACACCTGATATCTTTCCCATAAACAAGTGCTGTTTGTCTAAATGGAGAGACGAAATGACGCATTTGATGAGTTTCTGATTGACCCTGTCCCACAGGCGGCCCATTCTTCTCTGTCTCTTAGCGAGTGTTTTCGGTGACTAATGCTCTGTCAGAAAAGAGGCACGAGGATTTATTAGACATGCTGATTAATGAGGAAGCCGGCCCACCCCTTCGACTTGGCTGCCCCAAACAACATTTTCATAACGATGTGAGCCGTCCATCCATCCGTCCGGCGGTGGCGTTATGGAGTTGCCCGTCCCCGTTAATATCCAGCTTTCAGAACAGATGGCATAGATATGGTTCGGTCTTCTCTGACTGTGTCCGTATTTCTCCCTCTCGTTTCAGACCCAGCCTCCCATATTTAAAGGGTGGGGTTGAAGAGAAATAAACATTTAATTAATTCGCAATTTTTTCTGTACTTGCATATTTCTATCTAATTAGCCCAGCGGCAATCAGGGCCTGGGATAAGTATCCACCCGATTCCCTCGTTTAAGATAAATAAATAGCAGAAATTACACCAGAGCTCTTTCATCTCCTGCAGAAAACACGCCGGGAGAATTGATGGTAGTGTCATTTTTTCCCTGCGTGTGTATGTGCGTTCTTCAGGTATTCTCTCCCAGTACAGGAATGCTGTGTATGCTCCATCTGTAGGGCACATGTGTTGTACTGTACTCTTCTAATGAGTGCATGTGCGTTCGCCGGAAACCCTGGTAAAGATAGAGGTTTTCTTAGCACTTAGAATAGGGATGCACTGATCAGGATTTTTCAGTTGACAGTTTTTGGCAAGCTAATGAGCTGATACCAATTGCTGATTTTTTTTAAGCATGAGACTAGAAAGAATGAAAGACAAAAAAAATCTAGCGATGTAAAATTAAAGTCACCCAATGCAAGTTCTCTCGCTGACAGTAGGTGGCGCTTATGGAAGAGAAATATAACATTTGCTTGGTTACTGCTGTACACAAAGCTGTCCTTCTAGGAGTCGCCAGTCATAATTGTGATGTCAGGTGCGTTCAGGTCACTTTGGTCAGAGCAAGATTGACATGCACCTCTTCTACACAAAAAATTAAGATTATTAAACTCTACTTCTGCAAAAAGAGTAATGAATGTGCATCAGTGTGCTTTGTTTTAATAGAATGTATAAAGGTGCTGTACATTTAATTGTTTTATCAATCAATCAATCACCTTTATTTATATAGTGCTTTAAACAAAATACATTGCGCCAAAGCACTGAACAACATTCATTTGGAAAACAGTGTCTCAATAATGCAAAATGATAGTTAAAGGCAGTTCATCATTGAATTCATTGATGTCATCTCTGTTCAGTTGAAATAGTGTTTTAATTTGCAATCAAGTCAACGATATTGCTGTAGATGAAGTGACCCCAACTAAGCAAGCCAGAGGTGACAGCGGCAAGGAACCGAAACTCCATCGGTGACAGAATGGAGAAAAAAACCTTGGGAGAAACCAGGCTCAGTTGGGGGGCCAGTTCTCCTCTGACCAGACGAAACCAGTAGTTCAATTCCAGGCTGCAGCAAAGTCAGATTGTGCAGAAGAATCATCTGTTTCCTGTGGTCTTGTCCTGGTGCTCCTCTGAGACAAGGTCTTTACAGGGGATCTGTATCTGGGGCTCTAGTTGTCCTGGTCTCCGCTGTCTTTCAGGGATGTAGAGGTCCTTTCTAGGTGCTGATCCACCATCTGGTCTGGATACGTACTGGATCCGGGTGACTGCAGTGACCCTCTGATCTGGACACAGACTGGATCTGGTGGCCACGGTGATCTCGGAACAAGAGAGAAACAGACAAATATTAGTGTAGATGCCATTCTTCTAATGATGTAGAAAGTACGGTGTTATGTGAAGTGTTCCGGTTCCAGTTTACCTAATTAATGCAGCCTAAAAATCCTTTAACGGATTTGGATATTAAAAGCATATTAGTATGTTATGTGTATGCCAGGTTAAAGAGATGGGTCTTTAATCTAGATTTAAACTGCAAGAGTGTGTCTGCCTCCCGAACAATGTTAGGTAGGTTATTCCAGAGTTTAGGCGCCAAATAGGAAAAGGATCTGCCGCCCGCAGTTGATTTTGATATTCTAGGTATTATCAAATTGCCTGAGTTTTGAGAACGTAGCGGACGTAGAGGAGTATAATGTAAAAGGAGCTCATTCAAATACTGAGGTGCTAAACCATTCAGGGCTTTATAAGTAATAAGCAATATTTTAAAATCTATACGATGTTTGATAGGGAGCCAGTGCAGTGTGGACAGGACCGGGCTAATATGGTCATACTTCCTGGTTCTAGTAAGAACTCTTGCTGCTGCATTTTGGACTAGCTGTAGTTTGTTTACCAAGCGTGCAGAACAACCACCCAATAAAGCATTACAGTAGTCTAACCTTGAAGTCATAAATGCATGGATTAACATTTCTGCATTTGACATTGAGAGCATAGGCCGTAATTTAGATATATTTTTGAGATGGAAAAATGCAGTTTTACAAATGCTAGAAACGTGGCTTTCTAAGGAAAGATTGCGATCAAGTAGCACACCTAGGTTCCTAACTGATGACGAAGAACTGACAGAGCAACCATCAAGTCTTAGACAGTGTTCTAGGTTATTACAAGTAGAGTTTTTAGGCCCTATGATTAACACCTCTGTTTTTTCTGAATTTAGAAATATATTCTATTTATATTTAATTTAGTTAGAATTTATTAGAATTTAGTTTTATATTCTATGAAAGTTGTCATATTTATTTTTTAGAAAAATTATTACAGCATCAGTACAGACAGTGTATCCATTGCATCCAACATCTTTTGTTGACACACCACCAATTCCAAAATTCAGTGCTTATAGTGCCTCCCACTCTCAGATATAGCTTACTGTGTGTTTAACTCCTAAATACAGTCTTTTTAACAAGACTTGATTGCACCATTATAAACACTTCTCTAAAGGAATAGTTTCCCCAAATATAAAAATTAGCCCATGATTTACTCACCCTCGAGCCATCCTAGGTGTAAATGACTTTTTTCTTTCAGACAAATTTAATCTGAGATATATTTCAAAATGACTGGGCTCATCCAAGCTTTATAATGGCAGTGAAGGGGTGTTGAGATATTGAAGGCCAAAAACATGCATTGATCCATCATGGAAAGTGCTCCACATGGCTCCAGGGGGTAAATATAGGCCTTCTGAAGTGAAGCGATGTGTTTGTGTACTGTAAGAAAATGTTAAACTTTATAAACCGTAATCTCTGTATCGCATTCACAAGGGAGAGCTGTTTAAGCGAATGACGGAGGACGTCAGCATAGCTTAAACTGATAATGAAAATGATGAACATGGAAGCACGAAGGACAGGGCAATACAAAACGCCGGTCGCAAATTATAAGTTCAAAACAATGATTTGTAAAGAAAATTGTCCGAGGATTTTGATACAGTCAAGAGGAGACTGGTTTTCCTTTGTTGTAAACAAAACTTGGTTCTTGAGAGATTAGCGTATTCTCACTGGCGCTTACTCTACGTCTTCTGTCATTTTTAATCACAGTGTTTACTCTAAAACCGAGTCTGGGGCAGTTTTCATCTCAGCTCTGGACTCTGTTTAAAGACTTTGTAAAATTTCCACACAAATGACACTGGGGGAAATATTGCAATGCATTTTGTGTGCAAGTCCCGAATAGAATAAAAGATATCGACCAAAATCAAAACAAAAAAAAAGGGTTGCCGATGACGTGTTTGGAGAAAAATCATCCCATCCCAATTGAGGGCTGACTGACCAGTGCATCTGTGCTTCTTGACTGAACAAACAAAAGAGCACCAGAACTCCTCTTAGAAACTTCATTGGGAGAATGCGCCAAATACTTAAAACTGCAAATCCTTGAAGATGGAGTTAACATCTTGTTTGTAACATTGAACTGTAATTCTTAATCTTGCCATTCGATTTGCTGGAGTAATAGAGGAGTTAATGAGTGAGAATGGAACCTGATTCCTGTAGGCCTGATACATCTCTTGTAATACTTCCAGCTTTTCCTCCATTCACTCGGCAAACACTGGATGAGCATCTTAACTATAAATATATAATCTCTCTCCGCACGCAGCCGTAATCCTCCTGGATTTACCACCGGATTTCAGCGGCTTCCTTTTCTCTCGCACCTCGTCTGCTTGCCCTCGCCTTGTAAACATCAACTCTCTGCCCCGCTGCCAATGCTCCGCTTTGATAAAACTGTATTAGCCGCTTCCTTTGGCCGCCCAAAACGGATTGCTGAATAGAGAGAAGGCCATTATTGAATACGCGGAGGAGAAACTATTTATGATTGTGTAAGTAATCTGTAACCCAGTCCCTGGCTTGCCTCATTTTCTCGTTTGCCTTGCTCTCCTTTGCCATGCTTTATCTTCTATCCGCAGACATCTTTAGTAAGGGCTGCACCTGATTTTTTTGGTGTAATCGCTTCTTTTTTTAAGATCCTCTGATAGCGGGAGATCATCTTTAGTCCTCCACCTCCATTGTGCTATTCCACCACCGCTGTGACACCCTGATTCTTCTGCTGGAGCGAGGACGAGGCTCTGCCAAACCATAATAGTTCTCTATCTGATCACAATGCAGCGAAAGGAGAGAAAAAAAACTCATAGATTTGGGTCACTTAAACATGTAAAGCCAAGCCATAATAATTCTGCATTTAATCACAAAAGAGAAAATTCATAACAAACGGCTCAGTTAAAAATATAAGTGATTTTTTTTCTACTTTTGGATGAATGCTAAACAGAATTGAAGTTATGCAATTAAAGTGCAATTTATTTGAACTCTTTTACTGAATTCAGTATTACTGTTATATAACAATATTATTTATTTTCTTATGTACATTTAATCCACTTTACTTATTTATAAAAAGACTTTTCAGACTAGGCAATTCATCAGATCTTCACCAAATTTTGCCCAGGTCAGTGCTGGACTATTTCATAGCAGATGCAATCTGACATACTTGTTTGCATGTTCCTCATTATGATTATATGCTTGTGTCTTGAGTGCATAAGATCCAAAATTTCCAAACTTTGTACATACAGAAGGACAAGACATGCAAAATGTCATCTGTTTCTGATATTATTTGGGCCACAGGATAAGAAAATCCTATAAATTGAATAGTTTAGCATTGGCATGAATAGCTAAATAACTTTACATGTATTAATAAATGCATAGAAATGTGTTTGAATAATCATAATAAAACAGAAAGATTGATCTATTTTAATGCAATGTCATACATATCCTAATAACATTGAAAACATTTATCAGGATGCCAGACATGGTTAAAAATACTGCTGTTTAAATGAAATCAAGAAACAGTATTTTTTTCTCTCTCTCTTAATGTTCCATGAATAATAATAATTATATAAAGATGCACTTATTTAGTGTTCAGTACAGTAAACCTTTCTCTCATGTATAGTAAAGTTGACCTTTTACAGCTGTTGTTTATATTATTAGAATATTTTTTGCGGAAACAACATATAAGCATCGGTACACAGAGTAACTGCTAAAAAAATAAATAAATAATGTGTTCAGTTTTCTGGAAAATGTTGCATGAATATTGTTGCTTCCATGCTTTTTGTAAGTCACTTTGGATCTAATATGTGTATGGCATCTGTGATGTATATATTGCATATGTTTCTAACATGAAGCACCAAAAGCCACATTAGAGCAACACACACACACACACACACACACACACCTGTGAGAGATCTCAGGTGTTTGTCTGTAGACAAGCCTCTGGCTGGCCGTAGGGCCGGTGCATAATGCATGAATGATGGGGTGCTGGGTGGGGTGTCCCGGGACACCAATCTCAGAGCCCATAAAGCAGTGGGGTCCCTCCCTGGACACAGTCCACCAGAGTTCTGGAACACTTACCAAACCATCTGTGAAACACAACCTACAATTCCAGCAGTTCTGGATGAATGGCTAATAGCAAACACTTACAACTGTTGCTACTGCATTAGTTTAGAGATCTGAAAAATGTTATTTTATGTGTGTGTGTGTGATTGTAGGTGGGGGGAGTGAATTTACAGTGCTCACTCCCACCTACAGTACCATGACTGAGGTGCCCTTGAGCAAGGCACTGAACCCCCAACTGTTCCCCGGGCACCGCAGCAAAAAATGGCTTCCCACTGCTCCGGGTGTGTGTTCACGGTGTGTGTGTGTGTGTGTGTGTGTGTGTGTGTGTGTGTGTGTGTGTGCATTTTGGATGGGATAAATGCAGAGCACTATCACATCACTAGATATACAGTATAAACCATTAACCATCAATTCTTTAACTATCCCACCCTCTTCAAATTTAAATGTCTAGTGGTTAATGAAGCAGTAGACCCTAATGACCCAAATTATTACATATACTGTAGCATTAAGTTTCCTTAGACGACTGAATAAATGACTGCTAAAGCTATGTTTTTTTCCATCACACATGAATAATTTAATGAAAAAGTAAATGCAGAAAGAAAGTTTCAAAATAGAGATCTATTTACAGCATTATTACTGTTTTTGACAATTTTTGCGTTAGATTGCATTAGAAGAATCAGATTTCTTTGATGACATTCAAATTGTTCTTACTTATTCTCAACTTTATAAAGCTTGTTCATGATTCATGAAATTCATGATTTTAATTCTACATGCTCAAACTTGTTGAGAACCAGTTTAGCCAGTTGATTGATCTCATTTATTGAGTTTTTGGTGCCAGTTCAGCATCCCACAATGCTGTTGATCAAGGATTTCCTTTCAGTGCTGATGTAATTAGAGGGGTTTGAGACCTATGGGGCACAGGGGGGGCTGGAGTTTATTATTCAGGAGTTTTAAAGGGGATCGATAGTGGCTGGTGGATCTTCAGAGGTTTAGGGCTCTGTGGGGTGCAGAGGCCTTGGGGTACGACCGGCACGAGGCGGCCTTCCAAACCAGCCCCTTTCCCCTGCTTCCCTCACTCATATTCCATTGATAATAGAAGTACCAGTGATTAATGGCAAGAGGTTTTTAACCCTTATGATATGATATAATTTAATTTATGTTTGAATATACAGTGTCATAAGACTACAGAATGTGAATAGAAAGTTGCCTTATTTATCAATTTATTTACAGAAATTTGATACATTCTTCTGGTAATGACAATACAGTAGTTTAAATAGATGTACATGTACTGTACATGTTTTTTCCACTTGTACATCACGTAATGCAGTGCTTGATCACAGACCATCATGTTTGCTTAAGCATGATAAGGTCCAGTATTTGTGATCAATCCATGCAATAGATCAAGATTTCCTATAGACGTGCAAGCAATATAAAAAAGTTAGGGTTTGTTCCGAACATTAAACTGTATGTATTACACATCTCATGAGGAACAGAACTCGAGTGGGGAATTTTCGTATGAATTTGTATGATACAATGATGAATATTAGAGGGAAAAAACTGAATAACCTCGCATAAACCCAGCCATAGTCGGGTGTAAACAGATTTCACTGATCACCATAAATTGTTATGAATTGCTTTGAGAGTACACAGTATGTACGTACTTCATTCATATATTAAATCTCCCACTGACTTTAATTCCCTTTCAGAAACTACAAATCCAGAATGCATAGACTTCATAGGGGTCTGTTTTCTTCTAATTCATACATTTGTGTTTCTATTGAAATTTTAGATGTCAAGCTTTTTTTTTTTATTATCTCCTCCCGCTCGTCCCTTATTGATCACAGACTATTATGATGGTGGGTCTGATGGAGGTCAGACATCTGTATTAAAAAATGAGGGCTGGGCAAACCCATCCACACCCCCAGATCAAGCGTTTTAGCGTTTATAAGTATGTTGTGCCATTTGAAGCTCCTGACTAAAAAAGAAAAACTGTATGTATTTTCTGATCAATATATACTGCAATTATTTTCTGAGAAGCTATGTGTTATAAAGGTCATGCTTTATGTTAAGGTCCAATTCTCACTATTATTTTAGCCATTAAATATGACTTTTGCCACAATAAACTCCTAATTGGCTGCTTATTAATTAATAGTAAGGTATTTATTAGGTTTTGGAATGGAGTGAATTAGGGGGTTTAGAATATGGTCATGCAGAGAAAGTCATTAATATGTGCTTTATAAGTACTGATAAATATAATGCTAGTTAATAGTGCAAGTTGGTCCTTAAAATAAACAGTAGTGTTTTTTTTTTTTTTTTTTTTTTTTAATAAGTGGACTTTATATTTAAATTCTGGTGTCCCTCAAGGCTCGATTCTTGGTCCAGTACTGTTTTCTCTTGACATGCTTCCTCTATTCTGTTTTTAAAGTATGGGCTTGCTTTACATCTGTATGCTGACAACACACAAATCTATATCCTTTTGAAGCACGATAACAAACAGGCTTTAATGTCTATTTTAGATTATCAGGATGAACTAACACTTTAGCTTACAAGTCATTTCCATTGCAACTGTTTGTCTATAAATTTCTTCTTAATCAGGCTTCACAGTACCTATCAGATTTGTCTACTCTTAAAACTTATTTCTTCTCCTTGGCAAATAATATTTTTGACTTGCTGTGCAATGATCCTTTATTTTAGTGAACCTCATCCATTTTACGGTGTGTGTTTAATAGTTTGTGTTTTATTTTTTTATAAACTTGTTGACTTGTTTTGCATACTCTGTGCCGAACTTTGTTTTAAATGTGCTATATAAATAAACAGTGTATTGGATTGGATTGTAGTGTACAGTTTGGTTTCAGTCCTCAATATAAAGCTGTTCATCGGCTCTAGCTAGTGAGATCTGGTCCCATGTTAAATACTCCTAGTAAAACCTAAAGTAAGTGTATAGGAAAACAAAAAGCCCTGTGAATTAGCCACCTGCGTACCTCTCCTCTCATCCGTTTAACACATCCTGAGCCAAGACAAAAGAAAACATGCACTTCAGCAAATAAACGGAGAGGGAATTTGTCTTAATTGCACACAACAAACAATGGGGAGTCAGAGATGGGGGTTTTAGAGTGGAGCTCTTTTTAGGGTAGAATTGTGTAACGCCCTGTGTAGGTGTGAGGAGGAAAGCTCAGCGGAGACGGGCTGAAGTGGGCGGCACAAACCAGCAGAACAAAAGGCCAGTGAGTTGGCACATGGAGGCGCCCAGCACAAAGCCTGCAACCAAACCACACAGCTAATTGCCTTCATGCATTGTGAAAAGAGAGGCAAAGAAACAAAACAGGGATAAAGATTAATTTCATACTTCATCTTCCACACTTGAGAGAGAAGCTGTGAAAGGTCTTACAAACAGAAAACACCAGGGGCGTTAAATAGCCCGAAAATAAGGACGGATTTGTAGCAGCCATGCCGCATTAAATAGAAACAAAGTTGCTGTACCTTTCAAGTACATTTATCTAGGGCTGCACAATTAACTATCATAACTGAAATTGCAATAAAGCTGTGATTTAATGAAATAAAAATGTATGCTGTCTGTCTCAGAGTGAAGCGAAGCACTGTGTCCACATGTGAGCAGCTCACTATGCAGCAATGTTTCCAGTGTGTCAGATCATATCGGCTCTCAGTAATACTCCTGAAATCACTGCATCTCCTCTTAGTCTGGTTCGTTTGAATGTTTATTTAGAAATGCATTGTGGGTTAACTGTTTTACCATACTTGTAATGAGAAACACTTATCAACAGAGTAGAAGCTTTACGAACTAGGTTTTTTGCATCAAAATAAAAGTTTGGTGGTTTAATAAAAAATATTGAATATTTGAATATTTAAGGATTTTTTTTTTTTTTTTTTTTTTACTTTGCATTACAATTGTAAAATCACAAAACTGTAGTTTTGTACTTTTATAATTGTAATGCCAAGTACAAAAAAAAAATCCTTAAATATTTAATTATTCAATATTTTTTTCTTATACAGGGAATATTACAATAGTAGTATTTCTTTAGCTGTTATAAATATTTTAGTAGTAATAATAATAATAATTGTAATACTTTATTATTATTACATTTATGCATTGAACAGATACTTTTTTCCAAAGCGACATAAAACATAAAATGTTTTACCAGTATGTGTGTTCCCTGGGAACTGAACCCACAACCTTTTGCGCTGCTAACTTAATGCTCTATCACTGAGCCACAATAACTACTATTATTATTATTATTATCCATATTGATATCAGAACTAGAAAAAAGAACAGCAAACCTGGATTTTTCATTTTTTTGTAATCACATTTAAAGTCATAATCAGTTATTTTATTTTTTTCACAGAAAGCTTTTCCCCCAAATTGTGCAGCGCTATTTCAACCTGTCCTTCGTTTATGCTATTTTATGCACTATTAACTAATTGGACATGAACATTTGTATTTATCAAGAATATTTTATTTTGTACACCCTATATTAAGAAGAAAGAAAGCAGGTTTCTATAAGGTTTTAATATAAGGCATCCACAATGCTAGGTGTCAGTATTTCATGATTCACTGCCATATAAGCCAGCACAACAACGAACTGAAAATCACTCACAGCACTTTTAATTCTTTGTCCGTGTTCCCAACTTTTTTTTTCGATTTTAATTCATTCTTCTTTATTCGTAAATGCCACCCGTTTCCCCTTAAGAGCAGCGTGACTGTAGTTTGAGTGTTTGGTGTGTCAGCTTTGACTGGTTTCTGTGTAATCAACAGGCGGTGTTATCAAACATACCACTGCTGTAACCAGAGGACACTCTGCTTTCCTCCACTTCTCTTTCTATTTTTACCCCCTCTCTCTCTCTCCTGTAGGGGAGCCGCTTGAGCTCTCAGTAGTGCACCGTTTGCTCCTCTCTTATGAGAGTCAGGATGAGGGAGGTTGAAATAATAGCCCTCAGCCAGAGACAAAGAGAAAGAGCTTGGGACTGCTGCTGAGTGAGCCGGAGCGCGGTGATGGAGAGGAGGAGGAGGATGTGGAGGGAAGAGCTGTTATTGTTGTTGCTGTTGATTTTGCTTTGTTTTCTGATGGCTGCTCTAACGGCTCCTGACATGTTAGCTCTGCATTCAGACCGTAGTGCCGCTTTCACACACATTTTCTTTCATACATCACCCTTTCGCATCAAATATACTTTCTGGATTTTGAAGAGGTGGACGATCATCTGTCATTCTCGTCTGTCCCTGAATATTTTTCCCTCTTTCCCAAAAATGTATGATTTCTTTTCTCTCGGCAGAGATGTTGGGAGCTAGCGGCCGGTGTTTGGAAGATAAAAGGCAGGGAATCAAGCAACATTTCTGCCCTGCCACTGAAAAGCTCCAGTGCTCTGACAAGTCTGTCAGGCCTCATTTAGCTTTAAACTGCCACGGTAAACTTCGGCTGCCATTTGTAATAAAAAGGGGCCGCGGTCTGACACTGATTTTAGGCCCTGTCGAAACCCTGCTGATAAGCACAGTTTTCACGCTCACTTTCAATCCCCTTCGCCTCGTTTTTTAGCTCTGATATAAACTGTGTAATTAAGCTCATTTCTCTTTTGATTGAACAAAGAGATAATAATTCAGATAGATTGGCTCAAAGGCCACACAAACAGATGTTGGGATGATTAGGTTCAAACTTGAAGACTGGTTTTGATGAGCCACACTCGCACGATGCAGAATGGCAAAAAACAGCAGATGGTTTTAATGAGTTACAAACAGTGTTGCTCAGGGTGGGAATGACGGGGGTTTTTTACTCTAAGGTTGGAAATGTATCAGGGGTTTAGGACACTTAATGGAGTTTAGAAGGAAAGAAAGAAAAAGAAAATCTGTGGTTGCCAGAATGTCACTATAATGATAGTTTAATGGGATTAATTACAAAAATATATACCTTCACTCATAATATTATTTTAATAAAATAAAATAAAAATTTATTGCAATATCATGTGATCCCAAATTTTTTTTTTTTTTTTTTTTTTTTTTCATTCAGGTTATCACATAATATATTGCATACTTTGTACTGGTTCCTTTGTACATGTGTTTCATTTATCAGATTTTTTTTTGTAGATTAGCAGCATTCATGAATTTTCCTCTGCTCTTGTAAGATCTTCTCTTTCCACGCCATAGCAGCTCCGATTCTTTGTCTTTCTTAACCATATGCCGTTGAGGAAGACCATGTACAGGAATCCCGGTCAGCTCATTCTGAAAGTGTCTTGGACCGCAAACTCAAACCTCCAAACTCATCAAAACCATTACCAATAAAGAAGAGCAGGTCTCTCTCCGTCGTTCCTCTCATTAATTCTATCTTGATCTCACCGTTCTCGGCGCTCTCCACCTTTTTGTCCCTTAATACCAGCAGCATCATTTTAATTTTAAAGCCAAAAGGGCAGGTTCCCCCCTGAAGGTGGAGAATATTCCCGGTGCTGCAGATGTTCATGAATAATGTCCATCTCCGAACCCCTGCCGTCGCTCAGATGCAGGGTGTGGTGGGGAGGAGATGAATTACACGGAGGGGGAATCTGACAGCCTGTGCGGGGCTTTGTGATCATTCCAACGTCCTAATAATCTCCCTCACCTTTCTCATCTCAGCCTAATGAAAGAGAATAGGCGATTGCACCCCGGGCGATGTTCCCCACGCCTAATGACTGCTCCAAAGGCAGAGCGACCACGGAAAAATGAACTCTGAGTGAGCTTTGAATTGGCTTTGACAGCTTGATAGACTTTGACACCAATTCTGTAACAAAACAGACGTAGCACTAATTGATTATCAATATTTTAAGCAAAGCGATGAAAATAAGCATTAAAAGATGACAGGGAGAAGTGGAGTTGTCTCTCTCTCTTTCTCTTCTTCAACAGGTTGTGATTTCACCTCCCTCAGCACAGGTCCTCCTCTCCTGATTTGCATCTCTCTGTGTACGTATAGCTCTTTAGTCTCGGTTCCCCGGACCGACAGCTTACTGAGCAACTTGACACTGCAATTAAGCTTTAATATAACAAAAAAGAGCCGGTTCCCAGCGTCCCCCTCTCTCCTGGGCTCAGACGCTGACGCTTGACTAAGCAAAATCTCAGGGACCACCGTGTTTTGTGCCTTTGTGCCAGGTGTTTGAGTGTTAGCACTGTCCAGCTGAGTCCCACTGAGCCGTATACCATTTATTCTTTTAATATCCCAGTGTCTATCAACCTATCAGCAGACGCTGTGTTTTCTGGTGCTGTGACACCGAGTGCTGGAGCTTAATGTGCCGTAATCAGATGTCATTGTCATACGTCTTCAGGAAAGTTGAGTTGGATTCTGTCACTTTATTGCAATGTTACATCAATATGTTGATGGCATATTGTCAAAATGCTGAATCAGTTTACTTCAAATGTTAGAGTTGGCATAAAACTGAAATTGTGATCATCTACATTAGTGAAACGTGTGAAACGAGTGAAAAGGGGTACATCTTTTGAGTATAACTTTTGGTGTATAACTCCGAGAACAAACTCCAAAACACCTTGGTTTTGGCAAGAGTTTTTGTACAAAATTACATCACACCTGTTTGTTCCTCATTTTTACTTGAAGTGTATCAAGACATTTGAAGGTTAAAACTGTATTCACAATGATTTATTCAATCTGAAATGTTGCAACTCTTAACAAATCTCTTAATTACCATTTATAGACCACTCATTTTAACCCTTGTGTGGTGTTCATATTTTTGTCAGTCAGTGTTTCTTCATCAGATTTGGAGAAATGTGTCATTGCATCAGTGTCTCATCAATGGATGCTCTGCAGTGAATGGGTGCCGTCAGAATAAGAGTCCAAACAGCTGATAAAAACATCACAATAATCCAGTAGTTCACACCACTCCAGTCCATCAATAGGACATTTTTTACTTCAAACTTTTGCTTCCAGCTAGAATACAAATCGATAAGCTTCTGCAGTGAAAAAGTGTTCTGGTCTGAATCAGGAGGGAAATCTGCACAGATCAAGTACGAGCTAAAACAGCTCTAAGCAAATATGTTGCTAGATTTTGATGTGAGAGACTACAGGACACTGGAGGAAACATTATTATGGATTATGAACTTTTTGCCAAAAGCGTAACTATTTCTTAATATTGCTTAAACATTTACATTTAGTTATTTAGCAGACGCTTTTATCCAAAGCGACTTACAAATGAGGACAACAGAGCCAATCAAAATCAACAAAAGAGCAATGATATACAAGTGTTATGTCAAGTCTCGGTTTGCCTAATGCAGTACACGTTGCAACGGTTTAAAATAAATAAGAACGTAAGTAGATAGAATAGAAAAAGAAAAGAGAAAGCTAGTGTTAGAAGCCTTCTTTAAAGAAAACAAGCATTTAGAAAACAAATAGTGTAGAAGTGTTAGATCAAGTATTTTTTTTATATATAACAAATAGAAAACAAATAGATAAAATAGAATTAGAATAGTGAGTGCTAGAGTTAGAGGGTTAAATAAGGAAGGAAGAGATGTTTTTAGCCAATTCTGAAGATGGCTAAGGACTCAGCTGCTCAGATTGAGTCGGGGAGTTCATTCCACCACGAGGGAACACTTAATGTAAGAGTTCAGGAAAGCGATTTTGTGCATCTTTGGGATGAATAATAAAGTGCCGTTCACTTGCAGAATGCAAACTTTTAGAGGCACATAAGTCCGAAGTAGTGAATTTAGGAAAAGGGGTGCAGAGCCAGTAGTGGTTTTGTAGACAAACATTAATGCCTTGAATTTTACATGGGCAGCTATTGGTAGCCAGCACAAATTGATGAACAGAGGTATTACGTGCATTAATTTTGGCTCATTAAAAATTTATATTGCAGCCATATTCTAGATGAATTGTATAGATTCAACAGAACTAGCTGTAAGACCAGCCAAGAGAGCATTGCAGTAGTCCAGTCTGGACAGAACAAGAGCTTGAATAAGGAGTTGTGCAGCATGTTCTGAAAGAAAGGGCTTGATCTTCTTGATGTTGAATAAAGCAAATCTGCAGGACTGGTCAGTTTTAGCAATGTGGTCTGAGAAAGTAAGCAGATCATCAATCACAACTCCCGGGCTTCTGGCTGTTTTTGAAGGAGTTATGGTTGATGTGCCTAAAATGATATTGAAATTGTGATGGAACGATGGGTTTGCTGGAATCACAAGCAGTTCTGTCTTGGCGAGGTTGAGTTGAAGGTGATGGTCCATCATCCAGCAAGAAATGTCTGTTAGATCATCAGGATGGAATGAGAGGTAGAGTTGAGTGTCATCAGTATAGCAGTGGTATGAAAAGCCATGTTTCTGAATGACAGAACCTAATGATGCCATGTAGACAGAGAAGAGAAGTGGTCCAAGAACTGAGCCCTGAGGCACCCCAGTAGCTAGATGTTTTGACTTGGACACCTCTCCTCTCAAAGATACCTTGAAGAACCTATCTAAGACTCAAACCACATGAGTGCAGTTCCTAAAAAAAACATCCTTTGCCAGTAGGATTGCTGTGTCAAAACCAGCTGACAGATGCAGCAAGATAAGTACTGAAGATTATGATGATACGGAAGTGGCTGTCTCGGTTGAATGTCCACTTCTGAGTTTTTTCTGTGTGAGAAAGGCAGAAATGTGGCTGAAGACATTTAAATCATTTACATTTACATTTAATCATTTAGCAGATGCTTTTATCCAAAGCGACTTACAAATGAGAACAATAGAAGCAATCAGACCAACAAGAGAACAAAAGACTCAGCTGTTCGAATTGAGATTGGGAGACAACACATTTAAGTATTTTTCCAATGAAAGTAAGAAGGGAAATGTGGCAGAAAATGTCCACTTACTAATCCTGTTATTAATGACTTTTAATCCAAATTTGGTCCACTTGTATATTTTGTACATTCCGGCAATGAGAGAAAGCGCAGACTTTGCTTTTTAGTTTTTCCTGCTCACCTTCTGTTAGACTTCCAACATTGTCATTTTGACTGCTGAGGTCTGCATTTGTTGAGGATATGATCACAAGTGAGCTGAGAGCTCAGCCTCGGGTCAGAGCAGAGAACATGAAGAGCTTTGAGTTTCCAACACAGATGAGACTCTCACACTCGCATCCTTCAGTTAAACCGCTATCACCAGTTCCTTTTTAACCACCGTACTCCTTTCGCTATTAGAGGCTTCAAGCGATATGTCCTCAGATCGACTCCGAGTCTGAACTCATGGCAGATACCTTCAAAAGAGACAGACGGGCCTACGCACATTTCTCTCCAAACGCTCATGAATAAAACAAGTTTCATCAGGCAGAGTCTCATGTGGACATGATGAAAACTCTCAGACTGTTTTGTTTCTGCAACCAAATCTCCAGTATTTACTCTGCAAATTAAAGAAATCATCTCGAATTATTCTCAGAAAGATACTGTTGGAACTTCAGGCGAAGTGCAGAAATTGAGCCCACAGTAGTGTGAAAAAAGCGTCTAGTGGAATATGCGGAAATGGAATATTTGATCAGCGCTCAGGGTTTGATTGTGATGTTTGCGCGCTCTCTTCCCTCTCCGGGGCCCGATTCAAAACAACACCACGATATACACATGTAATTAATTAATTACTCTTGGTGATGGTGGTTCTCATATCTTCATCACGCCTGTCTTCTCTTAAAACCGTGCATGTTTTTGTCAGTGGCTGGAGAAGGGAAGAAGCAGGGCCTGGTCCGACCGCAGACATCTGATTATAGAGGCATTGATCTTTCACATTCAAAATAGAAATCCAGGATTTTTTTATGAATAATTGATCAAATTGATATGATAGCTCCCTTTCTAATTGTTTAGTTGTTAATATTTCATGGATACCCTTTAAGTTTTACTCGAATGTGACACTGTTTGGTAAATCTCCATTTAAGCAAAGTGCTTTTCTGTTTTATTTTGCTGTTTTATGTACTGCTTCCACGAGCCATGGGGTGAAATCAGCTGTCGTTTATCTCTGCGATTGTAAATAACTGCTAAATAACCTGACTGTTCTTTATATTTGTCATTGCACAAATTAAATTCTGCCAAAGTCTAATTTCCTTGATGCAAATGGAGTAGTTTTAATTGTGATGCTCACACAGGTTAGTTGTTATTAAAAAAGGGATGGACACTCACACTTTTGTTTTTATTTTACAGATGCGTCTGAGTATGTAGGTTTCTAGACTAAAGCCACAGCTCTGTGTGTGTGTGTGTGTGTGAATGTGAGAGTAAAGTGAATTCCTGATTCAAAGGGACATTTTTCCAATTGTGGGGTGCTACAGCAAATATCATGTTTGTCGTTTGGCAAGCGGCTGATTTATCACATTTCCCCGAGCTCTGACATTCAGATTGCCTTTGATTGACGTGGACGCTCAGGACACACACGCTCATTTACAGATATTCATATTCTGCGAGCGTGTTGAGTTTGTGTAAGTGTGGGTGTTCATATATGCCCGCCTCATTATTTGACTCCACACCAGTTCGCATGTAAGGAGACTACAGTAGTTTGTTTTTTCCCTTTCGTTTTCACTCTTTCTTTCTTTCTCTTACTTTATGTCTCTCTCTCACACACACACACACACACACACACACACACTGATTAAAGCACAGAGATGTTGAGCTGCATGAGTGCACTAGATAAACAAGATCTCTCCCAAGGCTGTTCTAACATCCATCCGTTTCACTAAAAACTGTGAAATACGCTTGTTAAAGAACATTTTGTGCACTTTCTGAAGTACTTGCTAACATATTTCTATAGTATAAATATGACATATTTTAATTCAAAATATATATGCATACATGCATTGTGACATATGCATACTATTCACCTTAACAAAAAACCAAACAGTAAACATGTAGTGATTTGTCAGACTGCACTGCTACTCTTTGATAGAGTTTCTCTTAAATGAGAAAGCTACTGTCACATACTACAAATACTACAACTTTTAGTAAATAAATGGTGCCTTTACCAGTCAGTCCCTCAGTTTCTCCCTCATAAAAACAGAGTACCTGTGATGCTATGCACATAATTCTAAAGCCCTTTGAACTCATTTCTGACAAGTTTTCATTACGTAGTTTAAATTGCAGCTGTATTTAGTTGAAGCCGTGCAGCAGTGATACTGTAAGATGCTGATTAATGTTGATTGGATTGAGCGGGGCAGATTTCTCCGGAGAGAGGCGCAGGTACGCAGCCACGGGTGCTTCTCCTGCTCCTCCGTGCCCTTCTCTCCTTCACTGCAGCGCTGTAAGAGATTACGGCCGGAGTAATTAATCACAGAGGATTATTACGGCTGTTGTGTGGTTTTATTGAGGTGCCCGAGGCTGCAGATGAGGATTCTGCATGGGTTTGGGATCATTTGGTTTAAGGGTTTGTTTTAAGGAGGGAGACAATACGAGTCTTGTGCGTCCTTGGAGTATTCTTGTCTTTTATCGATGTGAAATCCCTCTCACGCATGCTGCAGTGTTGTGTGATACTGTATCGTTCCTGTCCTGTATGATTTCTAAATGTATATGTGGACCATTGAGCACAATTTATGGTACCCCAGTAAAAAGAATTATTTAAAAATATATATATTAAATATTCATGTTTTAGATATTTCATAAAGATGTTATGATCCACTTAAACCAAAATCATTACTTGAAATAATAAAAAGCCAAATATATGCTAAACCAAATTAGTACTTTCTGTTATGAAGTGGCTGTTCTTGACCTTAACCCCTACATTTAAACGAAAAAATATTTATTTATTTTTAGTATTTACATTTTTTAAGGTCTGTTTTATTTCTTGAAGAGGACAGTGCACAATGTATATACTCAGTGTTTAAGTTTTTAATAATTGTTTAATATTTAAATAATGACAATAATTAAATAGATTTAGATAATCATGTTATTTAAAAAATTACAATAATTATACAAATAATTAAAGACACAATATGTAAGATTTTCATAATAAAATATCCAAAAGCTACTTGCACAATGTGAAATAATTCATGCACATTTTACATTATCCCAAAAGTTCCCTAGGATTTGTAAATCCATAGAAGTTCCAGTTTTAAATAATGCCTTGCCAATGACGTAATATCCGCATATTCTCAGTTTCCGCTTGTAGAAACTATGGAAACACACACAGATACAAATGCTGCTGTACAGTTAAACTAAATCCATTATGGCTGTCCCGAATAAAGTGAAAATCAAAAGTGTTGACCGCAGCATTAAATTTAGATCTGCAAAGATCTAAAAGAAAGCTTTACTCTCTTAATAATTAATTACCATAAATAATTATCATCATCAAGTTTTGCCTTTGTTATTGTTTTGAAAATGCAACCTCCATCAGCGAAAACTTACATATTGTGCCTTTAAGTAATAATGATTTTCTTTTCTTTTTTTATTAGTAATAAATGCTGTCCAACACATCTATTTATTGGCAGAGCATTATTTTAGCTCTATCTATTTAGTTTTGTTCAGAAATAGAGATGGCATCATGCATTTATGATTAGATACCATCATTATGAAGTACAGTAAATGTGCTCCAGAAAGCGGAAAATCCAGTGTAGAACTATAGAGCTGTCCATATTTTATGCAATTAAATAGGCACTTTGTTAGGCACGTGCTTGCTATTTATTTTATTTTCAATCTTTGGACCTCAAAAGCATTACTTTATCCAGCAGTCACTACTGAAACAATCAAAAATGTGTTATAAGTTTTAGTCGTGATGTGATTGTTTCAATAGTGACTAAATTAAAGGGAACAAAACTAAAAGAAATATACAGCAGTATGAAAACTGAGTGTTATTTTATTAGAAATGTTATTAATTATTTTTATCATGGGGTAAAAAAATGGAACTCTAAATTTGAACCAGCACTGTAGAATGGTCCATATACAAAGTGTTTTCCCTTAGCCGTTCATCCTGAGGTAAGAGTTAAGAGTTAAGTTTGTTCTGCTTTGTTTTACTTTTAATATTTGATGAGGCTAAAAGGTGAGGGTTGTTTCTAGATCAATACTTCATCATTTCACACTTTTAACTGTTCGTTTTCCTTCCATTACAGCGCTATGATGTTGATTTGATGTTTTAATTTGATGATTCAAGTGTGTTAGTATCATTTACTCCACAATCCTTTCAGTTTCACAAAGCGTTTTCCTGCACTGGAGATATCAGTCGCACTCCTTCCTTTAAATGCAAACTTTGCCAAACAAACCCCGCAGCAGCTCATCTGTCCTGCTTCAGTTCATCACTCCCGGACGGATTTCACAAGCGCTCGCTTTAATTCAATATCCTATCTCACATGTCCGCTTAATGTCATTTCGGGAGCTGGTAACCTCCTTTAGTCTGCGATGTTATATCAATGAATTGCTGCTGTGTAAAGAGGGACAGAAAGCGGGTGAAGGAGAGCGACTTCTGCGTGTGGCTCTATGGTTGTGGATAAACCTGATAAAGCAGCAGCAGCATCACTTTATTCAATCTAAATCACGGGCCCCTCCGAGCCCCCGTGTTCAACGCACTAGCACTCCATCAATCACTGATAATGGGCCCCGGCCATTTCTCTCCCATGTTTGCCTTATTGCATCGGATTCTAACGAGCCATCGCTGCTAATCAGCCCACTGGATGAAGGAGGCGGATGGATTTGTTTCTGCGTGATCATTTCAATGAAACATAGTCCTGCATGCCTACATGACTCTAGGGGCCCTCCGAGCTGCAATTACACATATAATCACAATTGAATTTCAGCCGAGGCTCCATTATCCATCCTGCCAACCAAACTGGAATTAAGTGCAGATGAAGTGAAAGTCTTTAGCTTTCTGCTGCGGATAGCGGCACATTATCTAATGCTGGGAAGAAGCGTCATCAGCTTCAGCTCCTAATGCACTGAGTAATGTACAGATGGATGACAATGGAATATCTGAGGATCTGTTAAAAGCCATTCACACTGAGAATGACAATAGTGCTGATTACTATATTAGCATCCACAGCAGCAAATGATAACACTCTGTTTATTGTAAGCACACACTGAAATGATGTTGTCTGCCGCTCTAAATGCATAAGCTCTTTGGGGTGGAGTCTGATTGGCTGTCAATGATTGTACTGTTCATTGGTTCAAAAATAAAAAGTTCTGAAAGTGATTTTAACAATGTCATTAAATAAATATAAATATTAATCAGTGGGGCTGCACATCTGATCAAAATAAGATTGAAATTATAAAAGAAAAATTTTAATAAAATAATTTAAGGTTTTTTGTGCTGCTGTGCATGTGCAGTTTTGATGCAAGGTTTCAGCATCTCAAAATACGTCGGTTCACACTTTATACTGCTTTTCACAAACTCCATCGCTGTATGCACTAAGTTACCTTTCGATACTAGAATGGATGGAGTCATCTGGCTATCTAAGCTGCTGCTACACCATAGGATTCAAATGTATTCTCTTTCAGAGACGACAACATTCTTCGCATCTCCTCTGACTGAAGACCCTGCTCAGCATGACACGCCTTGCAGTGGAACATCTCTGCCTGGCTGATTCAGGCACCTTTTGCCACCTTAAGCAACGCGCAGCAGCATTACCGTTCCCTATTTCTACTAAAGAGCCATTTCTATAGAGCAAATTGCCTTTTTTTTCAGATGTCCATGACGAGCTCACTAGATCATGGCGCGCCCCATAATCTGCCCGCCTCCACTCTTCTGCTTCATCCGCCCTCACATTGGACATTGAAGGCAATGAGTATGAGAAGTTGCCTCTGCTTCATGAGCCCATCCTTCCAAGCCATGTAGAGTGACGTCATCTCTCACTGGTCACACCTACTCATCTGCTGGGCAAGCGGCCTCGTCGCTCCACTCAGTGGCCATGCTCCAGGTCTTCCAGGCCAAGATCCTTTCCAGTGCAAAAAGTGCACTTCCTACAAAATTGCACCAGCTCTGCAGCTGCCTCAAGTCACCCCAAAAATGTGCCGACTCAGCAGCCCATGAAGCCTGCACCTGCGGCGGCTGCCAACACCCAGCCTTGAAAGACCTTTCCACTTAGCCAAGCGCAACCTGTTTCCAAAGCACCAGGGAACCTGGATTGAGCTAGCGCTGGACCCGGCAGCTACAGCATCATCCTGAGCAAGGGAGCAGGAAGTGGAGGGGGCCAAGTCTCGCTGTAGCCAGACCATCCCCCCAAGCTGTCTCTCGTAAGCCCCCAACCAGTTCCTGGTGCAGCCGGCAGTGTGTTTGCTGTAAACACTGGGCCTGTTCAAGTGCCCAATCGGTGATTTGCTGTTATAGTGGGCAAAAAAAAACACATTTTCAAAGAGATTCCCCTTTTTCCCCCAAAATGTCCTCTTCCACTTCTTATGAGTACTGTATCCCCTTGAAGCGCCCAAGCCATCCCCCGGAGTATTTGAATGGGTTCTGGGGATAATAAAGTGAGGTTATTCACTCCAATTCACTTGAAGACAGTGGTGCTTCAGCCCCGACTTTGGTCCAAAGCACAGACACACACGTCGTGCTAAGTGAGGAATTTTCTGGAAAAGGGAGCCATATAGGTGGGTCCTCTGGCCCAGAGTGAGTCAGGCTTCTACAGACGTTACTTCTTCATCCCCAAGAAGGACGAAAGCCCATCCATGATCTCAGACATCTGGATCACGCCCTCACGAGATGGCTGTTCAGGATGATTACACTGAAACAGATCCTCTCGCAAATCCACCTACAGGACTGGTTCTTTTCTATGGAAAATGTGGCCTAATGGTTAGAGAGTCGGACTCCCAATCGAAAGGTTGTGAGTTCGAGTCCCGGGCCGGCAGGAATTGTGGGTAGGGGGAGTGCATGTACAGTTCTCTCTCCACCTTCAATACCACGACTTAGGTGCCCTTGAGCAAGGCATCGAACCCCCAACGGCTCCCAGGGCGCCGCAGCATAAATGGCTGCCCACTGCTCCGGGTGTGTGCTCACAGTGTGTATGTGTGTGTGTTCACTGCTCTGTGTATGTGCACTTTGGATGACTTAAATGCAGAGCACAAATTCTGAGTATGGGTCACCATACTTGGCTGAATGTCACGTCACTTATCTGATAGACGCCTACTTTCATATCTACTTTCAGCCATTCATGATATTCATGATATTCGCCTTTGTCGGCTATTCAATACATGGTCCTTCCCTTCAGGCTGTCCATGGCTCCACGCACTTTTACGGAATGCATGGATGCTGCTTTTTCCCCTCTGAGACAGACGGAATCCGTGTTCTCAACTACCTCAACAACTGGCTCATTCTGACCCAGTCGGAGGTGGAGTCATACGGAATCTCACAAAGCCCTTCTCCTCAGCCATTTGGAATGCCTGGGGCTCAGAGTGAACTGCCAAGAGCGCACTGTTTCCCGGCCAGGGAGTCTTGTTCCTGGGAATAGTATTCAACTCAGCTCAAATGAAAAAGAAAGGTGAGCATAAGCGAGCATTCAGCGGCTCCCTGCCTCCTCCAAGGTTGGTGCCTTTCACCCCCTCAAGAGGCTTAAACCCCCTCCAGCAATGGCTGAAACCAAGGGTGCCATCCCACGTGTGGCATCAGGGACACCTCATAATCGGGGTAGATCAGGCCTGTGTAACAACCCTGATCCCCTGGATGAACACTCAATGGATGGAACAGGGAATTACCATGGGAATAGTCTACAGTAGGAAGGTGGTTTCAACAGATGCTTCGAACAGTTTGGGGAGCTCTGTGCTAAGGGAAGCCAACGTTTGGCCACATAGTGTTCCTGTGGCTCAGTGGTAGAGCATTGTGTTAGCAGCGCATGGTTGTGGGTTTGATTCCCAGGGAACACATGTTAGGTAAACTGCATAAATTTCATTTTATTTTAAATTTAACTACCTCAAAATGTTGGCAGTATGTTGGGCCTGTTAAACCTTCCTACCAGACCTCAGGGGACATCATGTCTTGGTCCGTTCAGACAGCATGACAGTAGTGTCCTACAAAAATCGCCAGGGGGTACTGTCCTTTAAGCCGCTCCTTGTACTAGTAGAGCACCTCTTGGAATGGGCCCAGCTAAACCTGTGCTCGCTGAGAGCAGTCACATTCTGGGCATATTGAACTGTGGAGCAGATATGTTGCACGAATCAAAGTCACCTCAGAGGAGTGGATGCTTGATCCGCAGACAGTTCCGAAAATTTGGGAAGTCTTTGGCAGTGTGGAAGTAGACTTCTTCAGCTCAGAAGAAAATTCTGACTGCCCTAAAATATATTTATCCAAGGTTGGCCCACAACTGACCCAACCTCCTTCTCTACGCATTCCCCCCGGTTGCCTTGATTCCACAGATAATCAGGCAGATCAGGGAACAGAAATGTGAAGTGCTCGTGATGGCCCCACTCTGGGGAAACCAGCATTGGTTGGCAGAGCTAATAGCAGCCACATGGCCTATTCCCCTGAGGCAAGATCTCCTCTCCCAGATGAACAGGACGATATGGTGCCCCAGGCCAGAGCAGTGATCCCTGCACCTGTGGACACTAGACAGGAGAATGTTAGTCTCCTAGAGTGTGTATTAAACACCCATTCTCAGGTTAGGGCTCTGATGACAAGACACTTCTATGCACTTAAATGGTCAGCGTTCTCTGTCTGGTGATCAAACCGCGGCGAGGACCCACTCACTTGTGACGTTTTGGTGATACTGTCCTTCTGCAGGAGCTGTTGGATAAGAGATGCTCCCCATCCATGCTCAAGGTCTATGTGCCAGCAATAGCAGCTTCTAATGCCCCTATAATGGGCCAATCGGTCAGCAGGATCATCCTCATTGTTCATTTTTTGAGAGGAGGAAGGAGGCTAAATCTGCCCTGGCCTCTCACTTGTCCTTACATGGGACCTGCCCACTGTTCTGAGGGCCCTGAAGGGTACTCCCTTCAAACCATTGCAGTCCGTTGACCTTCGGTCCCTGTCATTTAAAACTGCTCTGCTTCTAACGTTAGCATTGTTCAAGCGAGTAAGGTAATTGCAGGCACTTTCTATAAGCCCTTATTGCCTGGAGTTTGGGCCTGGCAACTCCAAGGTCGTCCTGAAACCAAGGCATGGTTATATAACTAAGGTGCTTTCGACTCCATTCAGAGCACATGTTATCAACCTCTATGCGCTTCTAACACTTAAGTTTACTGTGCCCAGTTAGGGCTCTGAAAGTCTCATTGAGCGTTCCGCTCAATTTAGGCAGTTAGAACAACTCTTTGTTTGCTTTGGTGGTCACTCTAATGGACACCCGGTCATGAAGCAGAGACTTTCTAAATGGATAATTGGCATTATTATCCTAGCATACTCTTCCTTGGGCCTACAGTGCCTCGTTGGAGTATGAGCCCTGTTAACTAGAGGCATCCATGGTCTGGCGGCGTGTCAGTTGCAGAAATATGTGTGCCGGCTGGCTAAAGCTGTTTTGATGGCGAGTGGTGGCCCAACACTTCACTGCATGTTGAAATTTCCTTGAAATGTTTACCAAATTATATCTTTAATAAGTCACACTGACTGCAATACCATCACAGGATTATTGGGGAAAATTCTCACACACAGCAAAGTGCGCACATCTGATTGTGCTTGCGTTCAAGTGAGCGCTATTTCCATTCACTTTCTGTTTGTACTGGCATGTACAGTCAAGCCACACCATTGAAAAAGTCATTTACTGCTTTTGTTTATGAGCAGAGAGATAAACTGAACTTGGAGAAGAGTAAAATATGCATGCTGAAAAGACTTGTGGAGTGCTATTGCGAAAGAGAGCATTCTAATATATACTGAGTTAATTTGAAGTGATTTGTTAAAATGGTTGTTATTATTATTTCTCATGAAATTGGTAGACAGAAAGAGAGGGTTATTAGATTTCAGCCTGCTGACCACATCATGCATTTTTCTAATGTCCACTCAAACAAACCACACTCAAACAATCACATTATCCACTTGAACTTAGATTAAACACGGCAAACTGTACAATTTGCTGGTCTTAATGACTGTGATTACCCTGCCCTCTCCTTTCACTTGAAAGTTGAAACTCATAGAAGGTAATGTTATGAGGGACTCAATTTTGCATGACTCCTCTCATCAGCGAGTGAAACAGCAATAAAGGCAAATTGCTCCTGGGAGACATGAACGCTTTAGAATAAATTACGTGCGGGAACAGAGGTGTAATTAATTTACAGGCTGTATTGATAGTCCCCCTTCACTGCTCACTATATGTCTTCATCTTGGCTAACGTCTTCATTATTTGGAGGGCAGGAGAGAAGCGAGTCAACAGACTAAATGAATTGCTATAAGACTTGTACACAAACTGTTTCCACCATGTAAGGATTTCTCTCAGGCTTTTAATTAGCTCGCTGAAAAATTATTTGATAAGTATGTGCTTAAGATTTGCAAACTGGGAGAAGTATACATATGCAGAGAGAAACTAAAGCATAAAAGACTTCTTAATCGTATATTAAATGGGCTGTTTATAACTTATTACTAATATTGGATTGTGCTTTTTTCTTATTACAGCTAAAACTGATGAAGCACTGAAAGCAAAGGAGAGTATGAAAGAAGACAAGACAAAGGAGGAAGGTGAGCTTTTGATATTCTTATATAAACACTTTTTATTGCTTGAGGGAAAAAAAGTTTGAACTGTCAAGCTTAGAAAGTCACAAATTGCCATTATTAATATGAGGCAATTTTTTCTAGCATTAGATTTGTATTTGTTTAATTTATTTATTCTCATTGTATATTATCATATTTACCATTGTTTGTGGGCAAAATCCAGTCTATCCCAAATTTCACATAATGACTCGCAAAGGTCCAGTGTATATTGTTGATTATACAAATAAAGTTATGCCAGACAGCTGTAAATTTATAAATGTAAAACTCATAATTTAATCAATAAGCTGCATTTGAAGTGGCAATTATGTGTATTTACACTGACTGTTTACAGACACCATGAATACGTTTAACGTCTAATTGCTATTGCATAAATAATTATGAGAGATTTTTTTTTTAAATTTGCATATATATATATATATATATATATATATATATATATATATATATATATATATATATATATATATATTTATTTATTTATTTATTTATTATATTATATTATATTATATTATATTATGAAATGATACTTTAAATATGAAACTAAATCTTCCAGTTGGTGGCGGTAAGTCACTGTCTTAATATGAGTTGTTGAATCATTCATTCAACCAATTTATCCAAACAGCTGCTTCATTCAGAAACAAAGAAAGTGTCTCATCAGTTTTCTGAATCATTGACTCACTTGATTCATTACAAAACATTTTATTCATTCTTTAATGAAACACCACTCTGTGTTGTTTGGAGCCACACAACAGTTCTACTTTGGCTTGGATTAGAACTATTTTCTCTTGTCAAATTGAGCAAAAACTGGCTTCTTTATTGAACTGCTGCATAAAATCACATCAGAAATAATGCAGATTTTGGGGAAAAACAATACTTATGCTCGTGTGACATTGTAAAACATTTGACATGAAAAACTCTTGTTTTTCCTCATCTTGTATTTAAGGCCATATAACAGCATTCTCATAGACTACATCAAAAGTCTGAAGCATAATATTAAACAGCAATGCAATGCAATATAACGTGACATACAGGTCAGGTAATAATAACTTTAAAAATTATTTTTTTAATAGTTAGTAGTTAATAGTTAATAGTTAATTAATCACTTAATTAACAGGTTAAATTGATAGCCCTATTTTTTAGATGACAACTGGGTTTTGTTTAGTTTAATTATCTTATACAGATTCAGATCAGTGTTAAATATATTTCAGTCTGTCACTGCCTAGCACTTCAGTCTGTAACTGTTTTCTCTGACGCAGACCTGCATTCTGTCCGTGTTCATGCAGATCATATATTTTAATGAGCCGTTTAACAGCGTTTAACCCGTATCATTAGAGCAGCTTGCTCTTTCACCATGGAAAAGCGGAAGACTTTTTCTTAATTATGCTGTGTCGCGCGGGTCACCTTTACAGGTGTGAACCTCTCTGTGTGTGACCATATTAGAGAATGATACCACCATTAAACATTTAGATGGAATTTAACGCCCCTACACACACACACACACACAGACTGCCCCCTCTATCCATTAATTTCTAATCTGAATATAACAAGCTGTGTTGTCATTCACAAGAGCTGTCTGCCGGAGAGCTGAACAAACCCGTGTGTGCATGAGAGACAGTCAGACAGTCAATAGGACAGAGGACGATCAATGACCAACAGAGAGCTCCGTTTAATCAGATACATTTGCTGCATTTTATTGAATCTCCTCTGTAAACTTAATTAGAGGCTTGATGTATTATAGAATGTCTGGTAAATGGTGCATAGATAGGATAATTATTGCTTCATTAGTATTGTTTCAGGTGGAAGTTGCATGGAATGGTTTGTTAATTTAGACTTTCCCATGTGCCAAGATTTAAATGATGTGAATTTTGGAGTTATTGCATAAAAGGTTGTGTGTATAGTGAAAGGGCATATACATATTATCACCTTTAAATATTTCTGAACAACTCCCTCAGAGAAGGAAATATCAGAGCAATATTATCTCGTAGCATTTCTAATGTTATTATTGTCATTGCAATATCCAGATTTTTGTTGTGTCAGATATAGATGGGTAAATCTAGAGTAAGGTAATCTCTTTAGAAATCAAAATGATTTGACCTGCGAGCTCAACAGTAGTATCTCCTGAAAGACTGTTGTTAAATATTTAGCGCTCTCTCATCATGAATACAAATGCTGTGTAAATGAGGGTCTACAGGCAGTTGACCCTTGGACTGGAGCCTGCTAAGTGGGGCTCGTGCCGGCCTAAATGATTTAATTGTCATGACTTCAGCTTGTATTTAAAGGATCAGCTTTGAAATACACTCTTCCCTGTCTCTTAGAGCTTTTCTACATGGTGTTTGAGAAGGACTCGGAGTGTCCACAGGGGAAAGCTGGCTCTTTGTTGGTTTGACACCACATTGTATTTCAGTTTTCTTGTATCATCTTGAGCTGTCTACTTATTTCACTCTTTTATATAATATTGTGGCCTTCAGAATATCTGTTCTGGACAATCAGCATCGGTCTCTTGATCAATTCAGCAAACTAACTTCATATTGTAGATGTTTAGTTCAGCACACCTTTCAAGTTTAACACACATTAATTGCTTATTAGCGTTAGCGCACAACGGACCAGTGAGAACATTTACATTTAGTCATTGAGCAGATGATTTTATCCAAAGCGACTTCAATCTGCAATCAAAAACAACAAAAGAGCAATGATATACAAGTGCTGAAACAAGTCTCAGTTAGCTTAACACAGTACACGTAGCAAGGGCTTTTTAAATAATAAATAAAAAGAAAATAGATAGAATACAATAGAAAAGGAATAGAGCATGAGGTATTTTTGTGTATTGTCACGTTCTCTGTATTCAGTACTGTAGTTCAGTCAATGTTTGTCTGACAAAATGTGATTTTTTGCAGTGTGCTGAAGAACCCAATCTCTTGAATGGCACTTAATATGAAGCAGTGAGTGCAACTCCTGTTCCTTTTACATTTCTATTTCCCTTTAAGGAGCACTTACTAGTTATTAGTTTGCAAACAAGCTATTCGTTTGTGGATGTTTATTGTGTACAATCAAGGTATATTTCTGAGCTCATTCATCACTGCAAGCCCAATGTAACTGTAATATTTGAAATAAAATGTGTCTGCAGATCTCTCTCTCATCCAGAGCAGAGCATATTCTGTACTCCAGTGATTAGTTATGCCTGGCTTATAAGCAGTGAATTAGTATTGTAGACCCAGGGGAAATAAAATTGGCAGAAAATCAGAGTGAGAAGATTTAATTATCACACGGAGACCTTTTCCGTCGACCGGTCCACTGAACCCAAAACACCTAATCCGCCCGGACATCAGCCTCCTCCTTATAATTTGTTTCCCATGCAATCATATGCCAAGCAATTACTGTTTTATTGATTTTTTATCACTGCACATTTAAAGTTTCTCTCTCTCCCTCTCTCTCCCCCTCTCTCTCTCTCTCTCTCTCTCTCTCTCTCTCTCTCTCTCTCTCTCTCTCTCTGGCTTCTCCCAAGTGAGTTTAACTTAAAGAAAAAATGGCACTCTGTGCAATCCTTTGTTCGCTAAATATTTAGACATAGTAAGCCAGTGTCTGCAGGAGGAATATTTTTCCAAATGCACATGGAGCCTCACATCCACATGTTTCAACTCAGAGCTGGATTCAAAGAATGGATGATTGAGACCCATTCCCCGCACTGGACATTTAAATGATAGAAGTCAGTTTTGTTTGTTGTTTACCTTTTCATATTCTATTAAAAATATGCACCGTTCCCTAATATCACTGCAGCCCAATCATATATTAGAAACCTCATTCTCAAATGAACATGTGTAGCATCATTGAGAAGATCCTGGATTGCCTAAGAGCCATGCACTTGTTGATGAAGATAAACAGGGATGAAATAGTAGACATGGTACACAGATTGAGTGCTTGAGTAGAAGTACAGATTCCCTAGTAAAATATTACTCTGTCCGGTTAAATACTCGGTTTCAATTTTACTTGAGTGAAAGTTCAGATGTAGCAACTTGTTTTTTAATTAGCCTGCATAATAAAGTTAAAAAGTAATGAGTGAAAAAATGAATGTTTATTATTAATAATTCTAACAAAGACTAGTCAATAGTCGGCAATAATGCATTTTGTTCACACATAATTTCTATAAAACTTGTCTTTTGTAAAGGATTATTCTGCTTATTTGAATACGCAGTTATACAGTTTGAAATGTGCTGATAGAGGTTTGCTAGTTCTGTTAACAGCTGTCTGTGAGTGTTGTGTTGAACATGGTGTTTTAGAGTATTGAGCATGAGGGTGGCCCACACACACACACACACACACACACACACACTCAGAGGCCTCTCGGAGTGACTTTATTAAGCGGTGCTCATTACTAGACTGTTAGATTGTCATATGCTGATATGTGAGAAGGTGTGTTGGTGTGTGTAATGTGAGCAAGTGTGTATGTGTTTATGTTGTGGGACAGGGAGGAAATCCTCGGGGTGGAGTGTTGAGCGTTGCATGTGTGTGGTTGGGTCGTTTGCACCTCATCAAGTCGGGACTGGTGGTCTCAGACACACACCGGGAACAGAGCCTCACTGATGGGGTGTCTGACGGGTCACTCTGTGGTCGATCGGGCACCAATTGTCTGAGCTCCATCAATCAATGTGACCAGAGTGTTACACTCAGAAAGTCTATGATATGCTCTTATTATAATACACAATATGTGTCGTTGCTGGATCTATTGCAGGCTAACTTCTGCAGTGTGGACTGGTCTGTTTACAAATGTGAACACTATTGATTTAGGACTGGGAAACACTTTCATTTGTGTGTAATAAGTATAAAAATATATGTTAATGCAATTGCTTTATCATGTTACTCTGCAAAAGTCTTCTCACATGTTTTCTCACACATTTTTTTTGAAGAGAATCGATGTGCAAATGAAAAAATTTGCAGTATTTGTTGTGAAAATAAATGCAGGAAATAAATGTTAATGTAGAGATAAATGTGATTTTATCATAATGGCTTTGTGTATATTGTTTGTAGTTCTCTGCTTTAAATTATCCGGTTATAGTAGAAATTATGTTCATGCTGTAATTTGAAAATAAAAGAAAATGTGACTTTCAGGTAGGCTGTAATGTTGAATGTCTATAATTCCAAACAAACAATTAAATAAAAACCAAATAAACAAACAAACACATTAATAAAATATTACAGTAAAGTAATATTACAATATCTATAGGCGGAGGGTGAACCAACTCCAGGGTAAGGCTAAAAGCATCCAAATGTATTAAACATCATAAACCCATCTTTTTAGGCAACAACAAAACATGGGTGTCATGTAGAGTAATAAAATGTTTAATGGTACTGACTTTGTATTTCAAAGTGAAGTGATTACCATTTCAAAAATACATTAGAAATTGAAAATTAGGCTATATAACGTTTCCTTTCCACTGTTATTCGACAGCGAATAAATTATGTATAGAAAGTGACATTATCACTAATTTTGATCTATCGCGGGTTTAAGCACTCACAAAAAAAAAAAAACATCGTTATAATCACTGAAGCTGTATGCACTGTGAAATTAATCTCTTACTTCCATAGTACATGCATCAGCGCTTTGTTGTTAATGAGAGAATTTGCGGAGAACGCACTCGTCAAAACTGATGAGTTTCAGCGGTGCCTCATCTGAACGCCTCTGATTGGCCACAGCATTCCTAAACTCAACAGAATTGTGTGTGATTGGTTAAATGACTCAACACTGTAAAAACATCTAAAAATGTAATGGGGTGCAACTTGAGCAGATCTTAATTTGATGCCACAATCGGCACTGTCTTCTCATTTTCACTTTGTTAGCAACAGACGTGATAGATTTGATTTGTTTGCCCCAGGTCCCCATGGCCAAGGGAAGGCTATGCCTTACACGCGCTCCACCTATGAGTATAACTATCAGTGATGTTGGCCCTCCCTCATTCATACTTAGCAAAGATGCAGTTTTTATGTTGTTTTCCCATGAATATTAGTGTTAGTGTAATTTTTTCTTCTGTTATGTGCATGTAATATCACTGTGATTAATTAGTTTTTTTCATAAATCAGTCCGCTGCCCTAGTAATAACAGGAGCATCAACAGTCAAATCTCACTAACAATGAAGTCAGACTTTCTTATTTGTCTCAATAAAGCAGAGTGCAGGGTTTTAAATACTTCGAGGTTATTTGCCCCAGACAGAGGTCACCGGGGCACTGTTCTTAATTAGCCAAATGAGTCCACCTGCATTGTGACAGTGACCTTCTCTGCAGTCAATTACGTGGAAACCACCGTCTGAGATACACTACAGCGCTGAGAAATAATGCTGATCACACATATCTGTGAATGGGATTTGTTTGTCTGGTGGATGAGAATGAAGGAGAGTTACAGTCATAGCATTAGGCTTCGGTCTCATGAATGGAGAGCCTCTTAGTCTGCGTTTAAGTCTGATTACATCATACGGCTAACTCCAGTTACGTAGTTAGTTGGTTGGGTGTTTCCTTAATTAAAGATGTTTGACAGAGCCTCTGACCAGGAAGAGCTGAGACTGCTGTATTTTCCACATTCCTCTATTCTCTTCATCCTTGTGTTGATGTTACTGTGACGTTTGTGCTGTTTCTCTCACACACGCAGTAAACAGAGCTTTCCTTTGTCATTATGGGTCGTATTTGTGTTACGGCTCAGTTCTGACATCATGACGGGAACCTCACAGATGATGCTTCCCATTATGCATTTGTATTTGCAATGACAAGAACTGTAAATTATTTGCACGAAAGAATGATTTTGTTATAAATCATGTATACGTCTGTTTGAGCAGGAACTAATGTTAATGTTCGGTAGGCCACCATTGGCATTAAGCAACATCCATCTGCTTTTGTTTTCCTGTGCAGTTTTACAGGTTTTTGCATAGTAAAGCTAAAATTGCGTGGTGTGATATGGACTGATACGAGGCATTGCTTGTGTTGCCTTCATCTTTTGAAGCATGCACACACACCAAAAGCAACTGTTGTCTGATTGACAAGTGCGTTTGATGTCTGTTAGCCTTACTTTAACTAGTGTTTACACGACATTTCAACTTGATAAATTATTGCATTAGTCTGCATAAAATCAAACTTGTAAAGTGCATGTAAACCAGTGCTTCTCAACCTTTGTGGCCCCCAGTGTTCACAACATTATTTAATGGTACCATGACTTCTCCAGTTGTTTGGGATTTACTGGAGAAGGATTTTTACAAATAGTTTTTACGCACATTTTCTACCCTTGAAAATATTTTAGAGCTCGACATAACCAGTAAATTACTAGATTTGTCTGAACGGTGTGCGTTTTTGTTCCAAAGCATTGATCAGCGTGTCATGTAATATTCCCATATAAACTTTAACAGCCAATTAAAAAATATTGGTTTATTAAAATTCGCCAATTCTCAAGATCAATACATCCTTTATTAAACCACGTTGTCGAGTTTAATGCATCCTTACGGAGGTGTCGAAATGCTGAATCAATTAAATCACTTCAGACTCTTATATGTAGTTTGGGGTAACAAAGGGTTTTATAGGTTTGACTGAAATAATAATGCGATAACTGACACTTTAAATCAAGCTTTTGTTTCACGCAACAACAAACAACAACAACAAAAATATAGAAAAAAAAAGGATGAATACAAAAAGTAGCCATTGATAATATCTAAACATATATCCAAATCCGAATTTAATAAAATTAATGTGTGATTCATGTGCAAATTATGTGCTACTAGGGATAGCTACATAGGGCTGTACAGGCATCTAATGGCAACACAATAATATTACAGCTAATAATTTGAATGTGACAAGAAACTGGTGCCTGAAAAGAATATATAGTACTGTCACAATGTATATCTGTTTTTGAAGACACTTTTGAAAAGTTTAAAAATCAATTTATGAAAATCAAACAAAGATAAACCTTTCTTTGCATGAACATTTGGGCGGTGTTATGCAAATCCCCCCCAAACAGTGTGTCAGGGATCTGGGAAGGAGGACCCAATTGCAGTGAGATAACAAGGTTTTATTGACAAGACTGATACAAGAGGTAGTGAAGTGCACAACAGATACCACAACAGGAACACAATAAACAGAACAGCTAGGGAAGGCCACTGTGAAGGCTTCAGGAAACAACTGGCAGAATACTGGGGCAACAGAGGGGGCAGCAACACACAGACACATAGGGGGTGAGAATGACAACAGACCAGCAAACACAAAAGGTTAGGTGCACTATAAATAGGGTGGAAAATACATGAGGGACAGGTGAGCACAATTAGACCAACTAGGCTAACTAGAGGGTGTGATAAAGAGGAAACAAGGAGGAGGGGCTAAAGGAGCACATGGCCGAGAAAATAACAAGGCCATGTGCTGAAAACACTGACACAGTGACGTAGACATGTGGGGCGTGTTTAAACGAGGCGTTTTAGCAGGGAGTGGATGAGTCTTAACTTTTATAAAGAATATCTCTTTGGGTTTGAGACTTTAGTCCTTGCAACTTCAGTGGTTTAAATATTTATTCATGAACAGCTTGTAACACTCCAAAGAGAAAGGAAAACTTGAAATCGCATCATATGAGCCCTTTAAAGTTAGGCTACCTCATATATCCAGGTTTCCCATGACAGTGGAAACCCTGAGAGAAGAAAAGAGAGTTAAATGAAAATAAACATTTTCTGATTTGTGGACCAGTTGCAGGTATGAGAGGTTCAGCGTTATGACACAGACAGTTAATCAGCCAGTCACTGCACTGAAGACGACGTGATAGACAGAAATGATCAATTCAACACCCTAATGAACTGAAGTGAGCTTTGAGCGTATGCTATTCATGCCACATTCAGAGAACAGCCAGCTCTGACACTGTCCCCTGGTTAGAGACAATGACTGCTTTACATGCCATTTGATCATCACATATTGATCATTTATTATTTATTTATTTTTTTACTTTTGTACTGTTATTCACTGCATCTCTGCAGTATTGTGTTGCAGTGGAGAATGGTTGATTACATGCTGCAATGCTGCATTGCTCCCTCCAAATTTTTTTTTTTAAATCTCTTTTTTTTCTGGTTTTATTTGTTAAATTAAATTTTTTTTTTCATGTAATCAAAAAGCACATCTAATTAGTCGGAATCATGAAACTCTTGCAATTTATCAACACAATATCAAAAGTTTCCTTAAAATTGTAGGCCCCTATCAAATAAATGTTTTATATATTCTAAAAATTTATTTGATGTTTTCTCAAATTCTACATTTCTAAATTCTATTTTTGATCAATTCATCCAAAACTTGACACATTCCATGACATTCCACATTATATCAGTTTTGTGGCTGGATTCCACGATATCGTCTGTGTTTTCCTCACCGCGGACCCTAGTTTACACAGAAATGCTAATTGGTTTGTTAGATAATGTCGATTTAATATACCTTTTGTATTAGGCATCAAACATCAAATATATCTTCAGCAGTTGTAATTCCTGCGGAAAGCTCCAGAAATCAATGATATTGATAAAACCTCCACAAACCAATAATGCTGCATATGCTTGATGACTTCACCCAAATTGCTGCAAATTGGTGCTGTTCAGCAGGAAAATCTACCTGCAAACTTTCTTCATGAGCTGATCGTACATCATCTCTTAGAGTGGCTGTTCTTGAGGAAATCCTATGTCCTATAAAGCTAAGTCCAACTAGATTCCAGAGCATGCTTTCCTCTGTTTCTGTCTCTCACACACCGCTTCGGACCCTTAGGGACATTAACGGCATCTGGCATGAGCTAACATGGAGCAAGTGAGTCTCAATCCACTTGTAGATGACCCATATCAAGTGCGGTCCATATCAGATGGCTGCAGAAGCTTTTTATTTGGCCCTATGTGAAGCGCGATGTGCACCAAACATGGATCGGGTGCATGTTACTAGTGGAAGACGCTGGCCATGAGTGCAAACTCTCTTTGTTCACTGAGATCTCATTTGTCAAAGCAGAGAGACTAGAGGGTATTAGTTAGTTAGCAAATATTGACATGCCACTTTGGTCGGGTAACTATCAATTGAAATCAGCAAATCAATTCTGCTAATAGCTGCTCATTATGCACTTGATGCATTTTCAGCGTTCGAATCAGCTTTGCATGTCAATGCAGTCAAGAACTATTACTTGACCAGCGGCTCGATGTGTTTTCATGCCTTCGCTAGCCTGGACATTTTAAAATACTCATAAACAGACGACAATTATGTTTTTTTATTGATTACATATATTAATACATTTAATCTTTTTCCTTTCTAAAATGCCTACATGACATCCAAGTAAACAAAATATTTCATTTTTAGTACGTGATTTATTTTGATTAAAGCGATTTATTTTCATTTAACATTTTAGGACTTAGCTTTTCATTAAATTCACAAACCTTGACCAAATGTAATTCTTAATTCACTTTATGTTGTTGATAACAACGAATGGAATTTATTTTCTTTGCATTTTAATATCAATTTGGTACTATATTGTCCTATTTAAATCAATTTTGTTTAAGGTTTACATTAAAAGTATTTTAAACAGTAGTCGGACTATGTTACCCTAAAATATGTAATGTAATGGATTACGTTACTTCAATATTGGTCATGTAATTTGGGATCAGGAATGGATTACAGTTTGTGTGTAATCTAGTCAGCTCTGGCCTTGCCGATGGAAATTGTTCAGTGTTTCAGATAGTTGTTTTGTAGCTCGGACGAGCTGACGCTCAAATGTCTCGAGTGTATCAGACTGACATGCTGTATTTAAAAGGAATGAATGTCAGGTTTTGCTGTCACACGTTTAATTAAGTTAAAGCAGTGACCTTTCATCTAGGCTTCTGTTTGCGATGGAAACAGCGTTTTCTCTTCACGTCGTCTGTAGCACTCGCACAAAGTGGAGCGGCGTTCTTCGGGAGAGGATCTTTATTTAGACACCAGATCTTCCTAGATAAATAAAGACAGTGTTAATGGAAGAGGGGCGAGTCGGATGCGTGTCAGGGGTTTGCCCAGATAAATCATTAGATGGAAGGTTATTGGAAATGCAGGGAGATAAAAGACTGAAGAAGCCAGTAATTGCCTTAAAGATCAGACTACAAAGCATTAGCCCGGCTTTTACAAGGCCAGTCGGCAACAAAAGAGTCGTAATTTATGAGCTCAGCGTAAAAGAATAGCATAATTGCATTAAAAATTAATGCTAATGAGGTCTAAAATGGGGAAGGTGGTTATTATGAAAGTTTGTATTCATCTTCTTTGGCCTGAATGATGGCTAGTGGCTTGATTAATGGCTTAATTTCTATCAATTAGCCGTGCCAGAAATAAATAAATAAATCTATCCACAGAGACGGGGCTGAATTGAGGATTGAATTACATATCTTATCCTGATGCTGAGATGGGGGCTGGATTCCCAACGGTTTACCATAGAGGCAGTGTCCTTGTGTGTTTAACAGTTAGCTCAACGTTTTGCCTGATTGTGAGTGCATGTAGATCGAAATATGTTGATATGGAAGTGCTTTTATTTTATAGATCCTCAAGTTGATATAAAAACAAAATACAAGAATTAAAGTAAGCTAGAACAACTTAAAACAAGAATGCTATTGTGCTTCGTTTGTTTGTTTCATTTTATTAAAATTGTATTTATTTGTAATTAATCAATTTAGTTTTATTGTGTATTTATTTAATTTCCTTTTTTCTTTTCTTTTTTTTTTTTTTTTTTACAAATACTGTCCCCTTGAAAATATGATTTCAAGACTTGGAAATGTCATGTAAATTAATAAAATACTTCACATTTTTATGATGAATTTATTTTTTCTAATTACGCCAAGCTGCAAAATCTTTTATCAGGTAGAAACTAGGTTAAAAAAAATGGTCACACTTTATTTAAGGTGGCCTTCACTCCTACGTGCTTACATATAAACATCAGTACAGTGTAATTAATGTGTTTATATTGTATTACAAAACACTTCTGCTGCTTTTAAGGGTAAAGTTAGGGACAGGTTTGGTGGTATGGGTAGGTTTAACAGTGGGGCAACAGTGTAATTATAAATGTAATCACAGATGTAATTACATAGGTTTTTTAAAATAATACAAGTACAATGTAAAAACATGTATGTACATAATAAGTGCATTGTACCAAATGATTCATTTAAATGCAAGTACATAGTAGTTAAGGCCACCTAATATATAAAAATCATCATGCATCATGAAAAACTGGAAAAGTCTTGGAAATATTGTTGTGAACAATGGGGGTCTTGGAGTCGGAAAGGTTGAGAAGCACTGAGCACTGATTATTTCTAACAAACACATAAACACAGCTGCGTGAGAGAGCTCCGCAGGTTTTTCCATGTATTGTAGTGTAGTGTTTTTCCCTCTCTCACACTCGTCTCAACACACTTCTCTTTCTCAATCAGTGCAGTGCCATCATTAGGTCTTGTCGTTTGAGACGACCACCTGATGATGGGCAGCTACTGCTTTAATTATTCCATCAGTGATGAGAGCCGCTCTAATTTAGCTCATGGAAGTAAGGCATTCAATTATGGGTATTAATCAGGAACTGTGAGTTTGGGTGCTGGACCTTGAGTTGTTGAACATCGCCCTCTTGTGGTTTTGCCGAAGAGGAGCTTTCGTTTGACTTGTGACTGGAGAAACTGTTATTAAGAGAGAGTATTAAGAGCGTTTGATGGTGCTGGATAGCTGTTTCTGCACACATGTTAATCTCCGCGTTCATTCACGTTTAATAAAATTCACTGAGCAGGGTCCGTTTAGTCCTTCAGGAGGGCAGGGAAAGACCAAACCTGCTTCAGATGAGCAGAACCATGTCATCGTATCTCTCTCGGTCTGTGGTTAAGACTGCTATAAAGCTTGTGTAACGCGGCGACAATGGACTCTAAATTAATTTTGTGGATAATGTGTCAATATTAAATGTCATCTTTGACCTGGCCTTGTGCTGATCGTGTCTCTCAGACAGCGCTATCGATTTTCTGCTCGCTGCTCGGCACGGGCCCCTCTCTCAAAGTCCATTATTTGAGATTTTCCTATGAAATACATATCTTTCCTCACTGACATCTGACAAACAGCATATGGAAGTCATTTTATCTACCAATAATGTGTTTGTCAAAAAGTATGAGGCATTAATGGAATTCCGGGCCAAGGATAGGTTGTCACTGATGTATCTGGGTGGGCTTGTGTGTTTGTGTGTGTGTATCGGTCATTAAGACGATCAGTGCACACACACACACACACACACACACACAGGAGCAGTAATAAGTGTGTGATTGAGAGCCAGTGGACTGCTGTCATCTTAAGGACGGTCTGTAGGCTCCTAGAGGATATTGCGCCTCCGTTTCGCCTCGTGCTCAAGTGTGTGTGGTTTGGAGAAGGCAAACTGTTATCAGTGTGTGTGGACACATGCCTGACATTGTTCGGGCTCATTTTATTGCAGGTTTGTTTTTGTTAACATTGACACACATTTGTGTTTTTATTATGTGTGTGTTACAGTAAAGAAATCTATGTGCATATGGATGTTACTTTAATGAAGCTAGATATTCATTACAATGTGTCTCTGTGGACGTTTTCAGCGGTTTGCCTGAAAGAATGACTGTGCTACAGTGTTTAAGTTATGTTCATAAGCCGTATGATAAGTCAAAGTCTGTGTGTGTGTGTGTGTGTGAGAGAGAGAGAGAGAGAGTTTCTGCTAACAGAGAGAAAACCAGAGCAAATATTCATTTATTCATTAAACGAGCAGAGCGACAAGATGTGTTGTGACAGTTCCTCCCTGGCAGTTAATGGATTAAATTAATTCCTCTCATTAGCGCAGGGATCTGTGTGTGTGTGTGTGTGTGTGTGTGTGTGTGTGAGCGCTAGAGCATGATTCCTACCTAATAGTGTTTGTTTCTGAGCATTTTCATGCATATGTGTGGAGAGAGATTAAATTGTGGGTGAATCTGAGTATCAGTAATGCATTGTGTTTAATGTTTTCAAACCGCAGCGCTGATGTTGTGAATAACAGCACAGCTGAGGCTGTAGGTAATCTCAGTTTATAGTTCAGTAAACAAGAAGTTAATATGGAGCAACAAGTTTATTTATAAGTAATAGTACTGAGCAGTATCACATTAGGTCTTTATCTGCTGAATAAATGTGTGGAGTGAGATCATTGCATATGAAGTCAACACAAGATCTGTTTAATGGGCTTTAGAATGTATTACTTTTATTTTTAAACATCCTTGAAATTGCTGATATTCTAAAACCTTTGATCTCTTTACATGACTGGATTGATTATGGAATTCTAAACACATTTTCTTTTCTTTTAATAGTCAGACATTCTACTCACTCTCATTAGAGTGTTACTAGACTGTAAGGTTAGGGTTAGTAGAGTAATCTGACAAAAGTCTGTAGAGTGAGGAATATTGAAATCAGCCATCATTTAAGGTATAAAAGGTTTTAGTGTGATATTAATAAGCTCAACCACCAGAGGGCATTAACGAAGGACAGCCTGTAGCTGGACTAAAACATATTAATGGGAGACAGTGTTTCAATATACAGCAAATACCAGAATAGGTACAGCTTTCACTATTATCTAGTTTGTCATTAACATTATTTGAACATATTGGATGTTTATTAGTGTTTAAAAAGCACATATTCTGCATGATCATATTCCACATCCCTAATCCTGCTCAATATCTGAACTTAACAACTACCTTACTGACTATTAATAAGCAGCTAATAAGGCAAAAGTCATAGTTAGTGAGGAGAAATGTACCTTAAAATAAAGTGTGACCGACTTTTTCTTATTTTCACCCTACATTCATTTTACTCTGATATTCATCACAATTGGGAGTAAAGAGGATCATCATTTAGGTATAATGCAGACTATAATTACTAATCCACATATACTGTACATATCATGCTAATATCATCTTCTTGGACCAACATTTTCTGACTATTCAATCCTAAAGCCTTCAAGCTACTTCCTCTGAACTTGTCTTGTTTTCCAAGTCATCTTTTTTCCTGTGTAGCACGGTCATTTCCGTCCGTCTTCGAACCGCAGTGTTCAAACTACAGAGGGCACTTAACACAACAGAGACCAGTCATTTTCCTTGTTCTTGCTTGTTTGGAGAGTATGCTGTTGTTTAGCTGGAGACACACTGAAGCTGAAGAGAAGGTGATGGGATCAGGACACAGCTGCTGTAATGTGGACTCAACAGTGTCCAGCAGACTGACGCTGTTATACGCTAAGAGATGAAGCGATCCGCATGATGTTTTTCTGTTTCTGTGGTTTGTGACCGTCTGACCCGCCCCGCTGACCTCTCATCTGTCCATTCCCCGCTCTGTGTTTTGTTCCTCCAGAGGAAATGTCTCTGGCCGAGCAGGTGAGGAGGATAAAGGATATCGAGGCCATTGAGAGCGACTCCTTTGTTCCTCAGGCTTTCAAATCATCTCGGGATAGCACCAAGGTACATCTCTGCCTCTCTCCCTCTCTATTCTCTTTGCCTTGCTTCTCATACTGTATATAGATATATATATATATATTCTTTTATTTGATTTCGTTGCGCCGAGTTACTTTCCGTTTGTCTGCAAATGAAATGATTGCCATTATATCTCGTTTGGTCTGTGGCACCTGCCCTCTTGAAAAGCGTCCGGCCGCCCGAGGAGAGCATTACTGGAGAGCGTTCACATTCACCGCTCAAATTAGATTACTAACAAATGCTCACAGATCTCTGTGGTCTGAGACAAAAGGTGACAGTTGAACTGAGTCCGTATGATCGATTGCACCAGAGGAACGGCTCTCAGGACTCAGGTCTTCAGCGATGCACTGGAGACAGACCAGCACTTAACATCACCACGTTTAGTTCTGAATGATGCGAGCGGAAGAAGCAGACACTGACGCCATTCTTCTGACAAACACAAATACATAGATCCATGCACATTACATTTTTCAATAAATTCCATTCCATATACATTCTTAAAATTAAATGTGCTTCACAAGTGATGCCACTGAAAAAATGTTTCCTTTAAGAAACTGTAACGTCTGAAAAACCTTTCTGTTACACAAAAGGTTCTTTGTGGCAAAAGAAGGTTCTTCAGATTATAAAAAGGTCAGAAAGATATGGTTCTTTAAAGAACATTTGACTGAATGCTTCTTCTATTGCATCGCTGTGAAGAACCTTTTAAGCAGCTTTATATACCTTACCTTTACTCAAAAAATAGTTCACTGAAATCACTTTCTTCAAATCCAGAAAGAGCCTTATTAGAATCTGAAACAAGATGCAAGGATCACTCAATGTCTGCAACTTACTAATGACACACACTTGATAATAATGTGTTCCTGAAGGGGTGTCTAAAACAGCAGCAATCAAAGCCATAGTTCAGCCGTGAATGAAAGTTCATGTCGTGACAAACATGTATGCGTTTCTTTCTTCTGAGGAACACAAAAGAAGATATTTTGAGGAACGGTGGTAAGCAAACGGTTTGCTTTCTCTAAAAATCCTCTTTCATGTTCCACAGAAGGAAAGAAAGTCATAAGGGTTTTTGAATAACACGAGGTAAGTAATTAATGTGAGATTTATTTTTATTTTTGGGAGAACTATCCCTAACCAAACTATTCAGGGTGTTCAGAATCCCAGTACAGACCGGTGTGTTTCATGATGGTTGAAGTTAAAGTCTGCAGGACACTGGAGCTGAAGAGCCCTGCTTTAAGGGTCTAATTTATGACTATTTATAGCAGCAAACAAGAATGGATCTCAAGGGTAAGATAAAGGAGTGAGGCATTTCTCTTTAATTAAACAACTCCTCATGCAAAGTGGTGTGTGGATCTGAATATTATGAATGAGGTGCATGTGTGAAATGGTGGAAAGATGAGTTCTCTGTGTGATTTGCTAAGGGTTTTGTAAATAACACAAGTTTTTATTTGTAGGTGACTGATGTTTCAGAGATCAAGAAAGAGGCAGAGGATATAAAAGAGGAAGTTGCCCTTCTGCCCACCTCCATCATGTACAATGACAGCAACGCTCTGGCTCACCCTAACGTAAGAGTGTGTGTGTGTGTGTGTGTGTGTGTGTGTGCCTACTTCACCAGATTTTTGCAACATATTTGTACAAAGATATAGGGGGCATCTTAATTTGTCAAAACAAGGTAACACTTCAGTTTCCAATTTGGTAACACTTTATAATAACTGCATGCTATTAATCATTAGTTAAGCATTAGGAAACAGTTAATTAATCATTTATAACGCATTAATAAACATTTATAAGCAGTTTATAAATACAGATATAAATGCTTTATACCTGATTTAAAAGCATATCTATAATGTATTTAATAATTGTTTTTTCATAATTTATTAATGATCAATTTATCATTTCTAAATTAAGTATAGCATTATTTACACATCAGTTATTAAGGAGTTGTCAGTGGTTCATAAGATCACTTAGAGATTGTAAGTAAATGATTAATAAACTATTTAAATGTGCATTCATACATCTTTTTATTCAGACATATAGTAATAGTTACTTTAGTGTTAATAAATGGTTTATTAACATGTATTTCTACTGTAATTCAGGGTTAATTCAGGTAGTTATAAAACATATGTAGTTGTTAGTTAACTATTTTTGTGAGCTCATCTAAAGTGAGGACTATTTATGCCTTGTAAAGCTTTTACAAATGATATTTAAAGGCTGTTAATATTTCTATGTTCTGTATCACTGTGTTGTGTTTGTTTCTGTTTTTTGTTTAGAAGATAACTGAGCCTTTAAATATCCTTTATAAATGCTTTACAAGGCATAACTAGTCCTCACTTTAGATGAGCTCACATAAATAGTTAACTGACCACTACTAAATGCTTTATAACTACCTGAATTTACTACATTTCTTGTGATCTTATGAATCACTGGAAACTCCTAAATAACTGGTTTGTAAATAATGCTATTCTTCATTGAGAAATGATAAATTGATCATGAATAAAGTATGAAATTACACATTATAGATATGCTTTTAAATCAAGAATGAAGCATTTATATCTGTATTTATAAACTGATTATTACTATTAATGCTTTATAAATTCTGAATTATCTGTTTACTAATGCTTAATTAATGATTAATAGTGTGCAGTTATTATAAAGTGTTACCTCCAATTTTGTTAAATAGCATGCATATTACTAGCATATTGGCTGTTTATGTAGTACTTAAAACTGATAATTCTGTTCCTCGATTCTGATTGGCTGAGCCACGTTTGAAGCTTTTGTACAAACACACACCTTTGTTTACTTCTGTGTGTTACTCGGCAACCACTTTGTTGCAACCACAGCAGTTTAAGAGGAACTAATTTTTTTGGCGGAAGAATACTGTCTTTATTAATATCATTACATTTTATTTGCTTTGTTTTATTTTGTGAAACCTTGTTACATATATGGAATAACCATTTTATAAAGGCAATAATCCCCATGAAGCCGTTGTTTACAGTGAATTTATAACCGTTTCGTGCCTAACATCACCTCAGCTGTTATAAAATTACTGTAAACCACAGGGATTATAGCTTAATTAAAAAAGAACCATGGTAGCTAATACCTAAACATAACAACTACCTTACTAACTAATAATAACTTAGGGAGTTTATTGATGCAAAAGTTGTAGTTAGTAGTTTGTTAATATTGAGAACCGGTCCCCAAACTAAATTGTGAACAAATCCCATATAAAGTATTGATAATTGTAAAAATGCAGAATGTTTCTGTTAGGCTGTAGGTTAGGTTCTAGTATTTATAACTAGCGGTATATGAAAGAATAGAAGTCTATTGAATGTCCTTATCTAGATAACAAAGTATTCTATAAAGTATTGATACTTTGAGGCCAAAGAGGAAAACGGTTTATAAATCATACCAAATTGGCGAATCGCTCCGCCTCGTGAACCTCTCTAATTCTTTCTAAGAAAAATAGTATGTATTATTCACAACAGACATCAAATAAGACTCTGGTGTCGCGGGCCCAGCATCCGAAGTTACACTGAAGCCTCCCAAAAGGCCTCCAATCAATAATTCTCCTCTCCCACCCTTGTAGAAATTGCCTATTTCTGAAGCTGCACTTCTTGACAACCCACTCAGGGCCCTTCTTATGCAGCCTCAGTAATATTGGCAGACAGAATTTCCTACGAAAGCGCGCTCCATCTCTCTCGCTCGGCAAACTGGGTTAGGTGTGACTGATGCAGATGAGCTCGACAGGCTGATCTATTGCAGCAATATGCCCAAGGCGAGAGAGCCCTGATCACCAGTAATGATTCAATCATTTAGCCACCACCACTTACTGTATCTACTGTAATTTCAAACTCGTTACCCGCGCTTCGCTAGGTGCGTTAGGAGTCAGAGGAGGCTGGTTGTCGTGTCGCTGAATCGCCTACGAAAGGAAAAGGCATGAGGAAGCGGGCGACATACACCCTCAGTCTATTAGTGCTACATGTGCACGTGTTTCCCAGGAAAACAGAGCCTGAATGAACGCTACGGGCGGACCCTAACCCGATGTAAATGACACGCTTATAATACGCACGCGGCGCGATGGAAGCGATCAGTCTTTCCAAAGCCTAGATTTGATTTGGTGCCTCTCGTGTTTTTTGGATGAAGGAAATGAGTGATGAGTGTTGGAGAAGAATCCGGAACTTCCAAACTTAAGGAACTCATAAGCACAACTAATGTGGGAATCACTCAAATTCTCCCTTTACGCTGACATCCGAATCAACCGCGTGTATTACCCTGTCTGATGTGTTTATGATGCAATACCATTTACACTTGCTCCAAATCTAATCGCAGCTGTGATTGTCCTATATTAAGCCAACCCAGACAATTAGAGCGCAGGCTTGGAATCCATTAGAAACCAATAGGAAAGATTTGTTTCAAAAGGTTTACTTGCGTTTCAGATCTATAGCATCAGGCCAAATCCGGGCTTCCTCCAGTGGAGTGAACGAGGAGGGAACGTGAAATGGCGCTCATGCAGACAGTCACAGATGATCTGATCTCAATAACAGCTCACTTCACTCTCTGTAGGAGGACTCCGTAGCGTTCACTTGTACTGCACAGAAGGCCATCACACGCTTCACTGTAATAATATCCCGTGTATTTTTTTGTATTTCTAATCCAATATAAGGTTCTTAAAAAAACAAGATCCTCCGTACACTTCAATCATTACATTTGTCTTCAGTGTATTCTCTTAAATAGCTAAGAATCATAGTGAAGTAAACTGAAGTGAACTGATTTCATCATGTAGTAAAGAAAGAGAAATCATTTGATCAAGCGATTTTAGAGCAAATATGCATCATCCCAACTAATCAGAACAGCACTGGCAAAAGTGTATTTTCTGTTGTTCTGCCTAATGAAGAAATCAGTCTAACAACTTTCCCTGCAATCACTTCAGTGTGTGTGTGTGTGTGTGTTTGTGTGTGCATTAACTATGGCTTTTGCCTCAAACTCTTAATTTGCTGCTTATCAATAGTCAGTTGTATGTATGTCAGTATGTTTGGAGTGCATTAAGGGATCTAAAATATGCTCAAGCTGAATAAGGCATTAATATGTGCTTTATAAGTGCTAATAAACAGCCAATATAATAGTAATGAATGCTAATGAGCAGCTAGTTAATAGTGAAAAGTGATTCTTAAACTAAAGTGATACTGTTGTTATTTTGATGGGAGTTTGTTGTCAGTTGTTGTTGTAAATATTGATATTGCCATTAAAATAGCCATAGATGCTGGTAGGCAATAAGAATTAACAAATAAAAAATATAAAAATATATAATATAGTTGTGCAGTATAAGCTGTGTGTTGTATAAGTATGTTAATAATATGCATGCTATTAAGCATCTTGTTAATAGTGAATATGTTTCCTAACTGAAAGTGTTACCAAAAAATTAATAAAAAAAATACAATACATTAAAGCAAAATGTTCATTCCTGTGATGCTCTGTGATGGACACTGAAGTGAAGTTCTCTGGAACTGAAGTAAAGCGTCTCTCTCGCTCTCCTGCAGCTCTTCATGGATAAAGAGGAGGCAGAGAGCTTGTGGTTGAACAGACTGATCTCTCTGCGTCAGGAGAGGCTCATGGGGAGTCCAGTGTGCTGACCCGATCCAGCTTCCTCAGACCTGTGGACTCGCTCCAGTTCTCCGTCATTCCAGCGCGTCGCAGACAGGAGCTGCTGCTCCACCTGCTGGAGTCTATGGGAAATATGATTCCAGATCACGTTTCAGCTTGGGCTTATTCTGATTCTTCTTTTGTTTGTTTATTTTACATCATACTTACCGATATTATTAACATTAAGGTTTAGCCGTGATTTACATAAAAATGTGTCCCTTTTTTAAGCTTGCGCAGACATCCTTCTCATCAACATGAGTGACAGGTGTGTTTAGTGTGTGTTGGGGCTGTGTTGTTGCTCTTGTTATTTTGTTTTTCCTTTTTCTAAATAAATGATTGTTGTAAATCTTGGATAAAACATAATGTTTTTAAAGGACAGCTCCGTGAAAACCTTTTGAGGAGTCACTGTACAGTCTCGGTTTGTCATTTATAATGTTCTACTGTGTTTAATAACCAGACTTTAGTGAGTGAGCTTGAGGGAAGTGAAGTGAAACCTGCTACATGTCAGAGATCCCAGAATAAAGCTATGAACTCATTGTGTATTTAGAGTGGTTTTTATTGCAAACAGCCTTCTTTATTAATAACCAAGTCTGCAGAAGACTATAAACAGATTTATTTTACCTCTCTTAATACAGATATTCAGGGCCATCACTACAGTTGAGATGATTATTGATGTGTTTGATTATGATAATTATTATATGATTATTTAAAATATTTCATATTAGATTTTTTTTCTTTATCATGTTTTCAAGACAAATGCTAATTTCGCTGATGACATCTTTTTTTTTTTACATATTATACAAGAAATATTTGACTTTGGATCCTCTTTTCCCCACATTTTGCAATATCTTTTTCTATAATAATATTCAACTGTACTTAACGTGATTATGTTTTGCTAATGCACAGTGTCCCAGCATTAACATGATAACATAACGGGGTGTTGAGGGGCTCATTGTATGTTCTATGTAATCAGGTTGTTCTGTACACTTACTCCTAAACTCTGAAAGTTGATGTCTTAACATCATCTTATTTTTGTTACAACACGGCCCACTAGCAGATTGTAACATGTTAGAAATCATGTATATTAGTTTAACTTTGTACATGCATTTATTTGGTTAAACAAATTACTTTTTAATTGTTATTCAACCCATCCAAATGTCGGCTTATAAACTCTACTATTGTTTTGTGCAATATGTATGAACCTGGACCACAAAACCAATCCTAAGGGTCAACTTTTTGAAATTTAGATTTATGCATCATCTGAAAGCAGAATAAATAAGCTTTCCATTGATGTATGGTTTATTAGGATAGGACATTATGGTAACACTTTAGAATAGGTAACACTTGTTAACTATTAACTACAACGTATTTCAATAAATTTAATAGTTAGTAAGGTAGTTGTTAGGTTTAGGTATTGGGTAAGTAGGGATGTAGAATAAGGTCATGGGTAATAAGGCATTAATATGTTCTTAATTAGCACTAGTAATATGCATGCAAATAAGCAACTAATAAGTGTTACCTATTCTAATGTGTTACTGACATTATTTGGCAAAATATTGAGAAAATCGCCTTTAAAGTTGGCCAAATTAAGTTCTTAGCAATGCATATTACTAATAAAAATAGTTTTGATATATCTACGGTAGGAAATGTACAAAATATTTACATGATCTTTACTTAATATCGTAATGATTTTTGCCATAAAATAAAAATCTATAAGTTTAGCAATAGCCAAAATGTAATAATACAAATATACTAGGGGTGTAATGATTAATTCTGTCAGGGATGTGAAGAGAGAGAACTTAAACGCAGAGAATTGTTGCAACAGTTTATTAGGCACAATGGAAAATCCAGTTATAATCCAACATGTAATGACACACAAACGAACAGACACCTGCAGACACAGGCTGTGGAAACCACATCAGATGCAATGCCCAACGGGACGTGGAAACGAGACAGAGGATCTCAGTCACACGGCCAACAGAAAGACTCCTTGTCTAGGCGTCCAGGCCACAGCAGCAAAAGAAGGAAAGGAAACAAACACGCACAATCACAATGACAACACGAAATCTACTGACAACAAGGGACAGACACAGCAGAGAATAAAAGGGAGAATGGGAGCAAGCGACAGGTGAGGGCAATCAGCTCGTGATCTGCACACACCAGCCCCGATGTATCAGCGCTGATTGCTTAGGTCACAAGCTGCAGAAAATGACAGGACACAGACAACCCACAACCAGCCTCAAAGATCCACGAAAGTGCATCAGGCTTACCATTCTTGGACCCCGAACAGTAGGAGATGTTAAAATTGAACCGACCAAAGAATAGTGCCCAGCGAGCCTGTCGGGAATTAAGTCGTTTAGCGCTGCGGATGTATTCCTAGTTCTTATGATCGGTCCAAATTATAAAAGGGACATCCACGCCCTCTAACCAGTGGCGCCACTCCTCCAGTGCCAACTTAACAGCCAGTAACTCCCTATTTCCGATTTCGTAATTCCATTCTGAGGGGGTTAAACGATGAGAATAAAATGTGCAGGGATGTACTCATCCGAAAATGACCTCTGAGACAAAATTGCCCCCGCTCCTACCTCTGATGCACCCACCTCCACAACGAACTGATGAGACGGATCGGGAGTAGCAAGAATGGGCGACCTGGCTGAAATTCAGAATGAACCGCCGTTAAAAATTGGCAAACCCCAGAAATTGCTGGACCGCTCTGTGACTTTCTGGATTAGGCCAATCAGCAACTGCTTTTACCTTGGCGGGACCCATTCGGATTCCTTCGGGTGAAAGAATAAATCCCAGGAACGGAACCAACCGTGCGTGAAACTTGCACTTTTCGTCCTTGGCAAATAAACGATTCCCAAGCAGCCGCTGGAGCACTCACCGGACTTGTTGAACATGGTATCACTCGTTCTGGGAGAAGATCAGGATGTCGTCGAGATAAACAAATACAAACCGGTCGACCATGTTTCTAAGCACATCATTGATGAGTGCCTGGAAGACCGCCGGGGAGTTAGCAAGTCCAAAGGGCATGACCAAATACTCAAAGTGTCCTGTGGGGTGTTAAAGGCAGTCTTCCATTCTTCCCCCTACCTAATCCGAACTAGGTGATAAGCATTGCGAAGGTCCAACTTCGTAAAGATGGTCGACCCCTGCAAGAGCTCGAAGGCCGATGACATCAATTCCAAAAAGATAATGATTCTTGGCTGTGATGTCATTCAACCCCCGATAATCTATACAGGGATGGAGTGATCCATCCTTCTTCCCCATGAAGAAGAACCCCACCCCAGCCAGAGAGAAAGAGGACCGGATGATGCCAGCTAGCTGAGAATCATTGATGTAGTTCTCCATGGCCTCTCTCTCAGGCCTGGAAAGAGAGTAAAGGTGCCCCCTAGGTGGAGAAGTACCAGGCAACAGATCTATTGCACAGTCGAATGGGCAGTGCGGAGGAAGAGATGAAGCTTGGGACTTACTAAAAACCACCGCTCTCAAGTCATGGTAAGCCTCCGGTACATTCGCCAGGCTCACCAGCTCCTCCTGTAAGACAGAACAAGATATAACAGGGGAAACCGCAGGACCCACACATTGAGATAAACAAAAAGAGCTCCATGCCAGAACCGAATTAAGAGTCCAGTCAATCCACCCTTCACTGGACACGAGGCCGCCACATTTTAGCTGCATATTTATTGATTAGATTAGATTAGATTCAACTTTATTGTCACTGCACATGTAAGGTACAAGGCAACGAAATGCAGTTAGCATCTAACCAGAAGTGCAATAAGCAGTAAGTACAGAATAAAGGTCTATAATATGTACAATAACTATACAGGTAAGTATTATGGACATAATTTACAGATATTAAATACTATAAGCACGATATACAGATAGGTGTACTATGAACATACTATACAGATGGGCTATGTAAAAGTGTATGTACACTATTGGCAGAACTATGAAACTAATTTACAGTATTGCAACGGACAGTAAAGTGCATAGAAAAAATATTTCAATGTTCAAATGGATTATACAGTGTTCCTGGATGAACAGGCAGTAGTGCAAGTAATAACAAGTTACTTTTTGCTTGTTGTGAGTAAATAAATAAATCAGAGTGTTGAAGAGGGGGAGGAGTCTATGTGTGGTGTGGGGGGGTGTTGAGGGGTGTCAGAGGGCAGAGTTCAGCAAGGAGACAGCTTTAGGGAAAAAGCTGTTCCTGAATCTTGTGGTCCTTGTCCGGAGGGTCCTGAAACGCCTCCCGGAGGGGAGGAGGTTAAACAGTTCGTGGTCAGGGTGAGAGGAGTCCTTGAGAATGCTGCGAGCTCGACGTAGACAGCGTTTCCTCTGGATGTCCTCAAGAGCAGGAAGTGGTGTCCCTGTGATTCGTTGGGCAGTTTTCACCACCCTCTGCAGTGCCTTGCGGTCAGCCACTGAGCAGTTCCCATACCAGACTGTGATGCAACTGGTCAGGATGCTCTCGATCGCACACCGGTAAAAGTTCACCAGGATGGTTGAAGACAGCTGGTTCTTCTTCAGTGTCCTGAGGAAGAAAAGGCGCTGGTGAGCCTTCTTGACCAGGCTGGAGGTGTTTGTGGCCCAGGACAGTTCCTCCGAGATGGTGGTTCCCAGGAACTTGAAGCTGGAGACACGTTCAACAGCCAGCCCGTTAATGTGGATGGGGTCATGAGTGCTTCCATTCTTCTTCCTGAAGTCCACAATGAGCTCCTTGGTCTTATTGGTGTTAAGGAGCAGGTTATTGTCAGCGCACCATGTGGCCAGGTGCTGTATCTCTTCCCTGTAGGCAGTCTCATCGTTGTCACTGATGAGGCCAATCACCGTGGTGTCATCTGCAAACTTAATGATGGAGTTGGATCCATGCACAGGCTTGCAGTCGTGGGTGTAAAGGGAGTAGAGGAATGGGCTCAGCACACAGCCCTGTGGTACGCCAGTGTTAAGTGTGATGGTGGTGGAGTGGGTGTGGCCTGACCGAACATGCTGAGGCCTGTTGGTCAGAAAGTCCATTATCCAGTTGCAGAGGGAGGTGTTAATGTCCAGGTCTCCAAGTTTTGTGGTCAGGTTGGAGGGAATGACGGTGTTAAATGCTGAACTGAAGTCAACAAACAACATCCTAACATACGTGTTGTTATGGTCCAGGTGTGTGAGTGCAGAGTGCAGCACTGTGCATACTGCATCCTCTGTGCTCCTATTTCTGCGGTAGGCAAATTGGTGTGGGTCCAGTGTGGGTGAGAGGCAGTCTTTGAGGTGTGCTAGGACCAGTCGCTCGAAGCACATCATAATGATGTGTGTGTGTGCTACGGGGCGATAGTCATTAAGGCACGTTGGGGAGGAGTGTTTCGGTACTGGCACAATGGATGTGGACTTAAAACATGTAGGCACAGTTGCTTGGGTGAGGGACAGGTTGAAAATGTCTGTGAAGACCCCTGCAAGCTGCTCTGCACATGCCCTAAGCACACGTCCAGGAATGCCATCCGGGCCAGCAGCCTTGAGTGCGTTGATCCGGCTCAGTGCAGTGTGGACATCTGTGGAGGTGAGTTTGAGAGGTTGGTGGTCTGAAGAGGCTGAGATTTTGGTGGCCGTCTCCTTGCTGTCGCTGTTGAAGCGAGCATAAAAGTCATTTAGCTCGTTAAGGAAGGAGACGTCCATGACCGTTGGAGTGGAGTTGCTAGACTTGTAGTCACTAATGATCTGGATGCCCTGCCACATGCGTCGGGGGTCAGAGTTGGAAAAGTGTTCCTCTACCTTCAGCTTGTAGCAGTACTTGGCCTTTTTGATGCCCCTTTTCAGGTTAGCCCTGGATTTGCTGTAGGCCTGAGCGTCATCTGACCTGAAGGCAGTGTTGCGGGCTTTCAGCAGAAGTCGCACCTCCTTGTTCATCCATGGCTTCTGATTAGGGTATGTTGTTATCTGTTTTTCTGTTGTTACATTGAATGAGCACTGTGCAATTTCCGAACTGATTGCACTGTATTTTACATTTTCACTGTTTTTTATGTAAAATAATTTTCTATTTCTGTTTTTAAATTCCTTTTAAATAAGTCAATTTTCATTTTCAAAGTTTTAAGTTTTAAAATTGCTTGTTTTATTTTAGTTATTATTATTGTCCGATTAAAAGCGTGATGGTGAATGCCACTTTAGCTTGCTCAGTGGGAAAACAAGAGGGCTTGAGTGAAAAGGTCAGCGAACATTGTGACAGAAATGAATGGCATGAGTTGGGCTCACTGGAGTATGGAGCAGGTGGATTGAGACAAGGTTCGGCATGATGGGAAGCAACTGTCTCTGGTTCGGATGGGGGTTGTACAACAGGAGTTCCAGGAGGAATAATCTGACCATTATGTGAGTTGGGTCAATTGCAGTGACAGCTCTGAAAAAGCATGACGAGAAGCAGTGATCTCCTCCTGCTGTCTACCCAACAGTGTGCCTTGCTGCCTGAGGATTCAGAGAATGTCGATCTCCTCTGCTGAGTCCATAATGGTCAGTAGATTCTGTCAGGGATGTGACGCTGATTGTCCAGGTCACAAGCTGCAGAAAATGACAGGACATAGACAACAGGGAAGCCGAAGAAGCCTCCTGAACTGTGACACATTCATTTTATCAGTGCATTGATTTCAAACTCTGACGATGCAATGCATCGATTTTGAAACATGATTTTTGAATCATTAATTGCCGATCTTGTACAGTAATTGATTTAAAATGCTAAGAATTGAATGAATCATGATTTCTTTAATGATTCAATGCTTTTAAAATATATACACATTGAATTAATGGGGACCTCTGGCTTGCTTAGTTGGGGTCACTTCATCTACAGCGATATCATTGACTTGATTGCAAATAAATGCACAGACACTATTTAACTGAACAGAGATGACATAACTGAATTCAATGATGAACTGCCTTTAACTGTCATTTTGCATTATTGATGCACTGTTTTCCAAATGAATGTTGTTCAGTGCTTTGACGCAATGTATTTTGTTTAAAGCACTATATAAATAAAGGTGATTGAAAAGGTGACCTTGAACAGTGTTTATGCCTCATCTGTCCTTCACGCGCTCCACTGTTTACCGCCTGTGACTAGTTAGTCACGTTCTGCCTGGTGGTGCATCTTGAGGTGCTTGATGAGATCACAAAATTGTGGAAAGCTCCTTTCACTGCTAGAAGCGAAATCACTGCCCCTTCTGTCCTCACTACACAGACTATATTTTCAGTTTGCTTTAAATGTTCGGGCATACCAGTACAAGCCCTTTGGGCTGTCCCTGTCTCCCTGTGCCTTTTCCAAAGTCATTGACTGCCGACGTGCTCTCACTTGGCTGGCCCACCCAGACCTGGTTCCCAGGTCTCTTCATGACAGCCCTTCCCTGGTGAATTCCCCAGAGGAAGGACCTTCTTTCTCAGGGAAGGAACACCATCTGGCACCTACATCCAGACTTCTGGATCCTCCAGGAGTGGCTCCTGGGACGAGGAGGACTTATCACTCGAGCCAGAGCTCCCTCTAACTGTCACTCTGTCTAGTCTCTGTTTCCCTGGGTGTCCACTAGTGAGCTCACTTCCCCTTAGGCACTTCACCATAGGCACTATAATTCCTCTAGTCTGGTCCTGTCTTCACAGTAATTGCACTCCAGTTAATTGCACCAGGTGCAGGAAATCTATTGTCATTAGCCTCCTTATAAATACCTGTCTTTCCCTGTTGTTTGTATGGAGTCCTTACCCTTTGTATGTCCAGTCTTGTCGCCCTCCGAGAATCCTCACATTCTGAGTTCCCATTCCCTTTCCTATTCCTTTCTTGTTTGTTTGTTTGTTTTGTTTGGACTGCATTCTGGTTTCGACCCTGGCTTGTTTTTGACCTTGATTTTGGATACCCCTATTAAAGCATACCTTGCGATTGGATCTCTCGTTCTCCCTGTGTTTCACTGATCCACGAATCGTTACACTAACAGGCAAGCTTATGCCTTGAAATGGTGTCGGTTTACTGAGTGGTGTTCTTCCCAGCAGGAAGAGAGAAATGAAGAGTCATGTTGATCTGCTAGTCACGGCTCTATTGTGTGAGAACTCTGCTCATGTGTTTGCATAATGATGCATTTAAAAGTTAAAGACCAAATGTATCATTATAAAATGTTAAAGAGTTGCTGCAGATGAAATATAAAATAAATAACATTATATTTTTCATCAGGTTAGACATTGATTATTTATCACTCAAATCTTTTTCTTGACCTGTCCGTTGGTCACTTGTTTCCGCCATGTTTGTAGATTTTAACACTTTTTATGCGTGTTTGTAGTTCTAATCAAATCCTAGTCCACCAGACAATGTGTTGTGGGCAATATCAGCCATCAGAGTGTGCATCGATCTGCACTTCAAGTTCTAACTGGAAGTAGTAGACCATCTTGGTGCATAAAGAAGATCAGTAAAGTTGCAAAGACTGAAGTTTCAAATACAAAGAGATATTCTTTATAAAAGTGAATGGACAACCACACCCTCCTAATATGGCTCATTCTAACATGCCCCTACATCTCTACATCACCATGTGAGAAGATTTGCATATTTCCAACCAGATGTTCACGCAAAGAAAGGATTAACTTTTATTCTCTCTGTTGCCGCAGCTGCCATGTTGTGGAGTCACTTTGTGTTTCGTTGTGAAAAGAGGACACAACTAGAAATCAGTGGTTAAGTTGTATTTCAACGTGGTTCCAGAAAAGTTCAACCCAAATATTAAAATGTTTGCAGCGCATTTAATTGAGGATGAGGACTCTTTCCTGAACCAATAGCCTGCAATGCATCTGTGGCACAAAGGATGTTTCTATAAAGTGGGGCAGTTCAAATGTTGTAAGGACAGCCTGGTGCTTCTGACTCACAGCCTGTACATTATTTATATTTAAATAATTTGCCACTGATGATGCAAACGTGTTTTGAGCAGGGTAGAGTAGGCTTGTTTGTTGTTTCTCAGATCACAAATCCAAACATGGTTTTATTTTTATGCAGTGCGATACACTTTTAAGTCATTATAATCAGTAATTATGTCCTCACTGGATGCAACAAATGCCTCGTTTGTTTTGGCTTTTATTGGTTTTGTCTTGTCTGATGTCCGGATCATGAACAAATCGTTCTATTTAACCAATATCCTGAGTTATTCAGTTACTAATAGTACATTGTCTGGAGTGCTAAAAGAGAACCGATGATAGGATGTGTTAAAGATCCCGTTCTTCATGATCCCATGTTTTAAACTTTAGTTAGTGTGTAATGTTGTTGTTAGAGTATAAATAATATCTGTAAAATTCTAAAGCTCAAAGTTCAATGACAAGCGAGATATTTTATTTAACAGAATACAATCAAATCAAATCAGAACAAAATCACCAGTGTTGGGCAAGCTACTTGGAAAATAGTAGTGAGCTAAGCTACCAGTTACTCTACAGTAAATGAAGCTTCACTACACTGAAGCTATCCCCCTGGGAAATGTAGCAAGCTTAGCTACATCAAAAGTAGCTTGCTACATTTAAGCTACTTTTAAAAAAAAAATTTTTTATCTCAGTGCTCAAAACTTTCAGTCAAACAGTTAGGCAGGTGTAATTGTTTAGTTCAACTGTTTATTGTGTTCTTTATCAATTCGGCAACAAAAACAATCAAAATACATGTAATCGCCTTAATAATGTACGCACAAGTATGTGACAAAGTTAATTCAAACTCAACTCAAACTACAATAGCAAAACAATTAAGACCTCCAAACAACAAAGAAAAAAAATAACACTGTGTGTGTGTGTGTGTGTGTGTGTGTGTGTGTGTGTGTGTGTGTGTGTGTGTGTGTGTGCGTGAGTGAGTGAGTGAGTGAGTGAGTGAGTGAATGTACAAGATTACCACTTGGATATGGCCAGGCTCGACCCTGATAATTTTTTACATTTTAAATAAGGTTTCATGTTATTTTGTGATTTTTTTTATAATTGAATGCTAAAAATAGTTGAATTATGTTTGAGATGTAGTTGTACATCTTATGTTGCAATACTATCTTCATACGTATTTGCACATTTAACCCCTTTGATTCAGAAAATGTGCCTATAAAACTATTAATAGTTGCTATAATTAAACTATTTCTAAGACAAAATAATTATGTCACAGATTTCAGCACAACCTGTCCCAGATTACAAAATTTACAATGTGAATGTCTTTGGAAACCCAGCTAAATTTATTTATTTTCTGATTTACAGTTTTCTACATTAAATCATCCTAAAGAACATTATGTGAAAATATAATCTTGATTATATTTAAATTATAATGAAATAATATAATCATATAAATTATTTAAATCAAACTTTAATGGGGGTTTTAAATTCACAATTTCTTAATTTAGCACAAGGGCATGTGCTATTTTCCCCTTTGTTTACAATATATTTGAAATGTGATCTTAAAAAAAGATAGAAAAAAAGAAAGCTAGAACGTGCTTAGTTTGTGTTTGAAGACTGGATTGTGATGGTTGTATATTTGGGAATCACCTGAATATGTGTCCTCAAATTTGTGTTTGATGTCTTCGAAGTTGATAGCAGGTTCAATTTGGGGTTGCACAATAAGCATCTGAAATTCTCTCTGTTATCTCGTTCAGTGTCATGTACTTGTCGAGGTACGGCCACAACGACTCGCTCCTTGGGATCAGCTGTTCTCCGAAATCACCCTCTGCCATCATTTAATCAAGTAATTTTTTGCGTGACTGGCCAAGGAATGGTACTGTCCGGAGCAGAAGGTGGCGGTAATGCATCATAAAGCTCTTTATTTGCTATCCACCGTAAACATGAACAAGATGAAGTGACGCTGTCGCGTCACTTAACTGATCCAGGATCAGTGATTTTAGCAGTTGTATTTTACGATTTGAATTTGAGCTTCAGAAATGCTTGCCAAAAAGTGTAGCTTGTGTGGAAGCTACCGCACTACTTGGTAAAAAAAAAAAAGAGCTTCGCTACTAAAAGGCTATTTAATTCAGAAAGCAGCGAAGCTGCGACCACGCTACTGAGAAATGTAGTTAAACTAGTAGTGTTGCTGCTTGTAGCGACGCTACTGCCCAACACTGAAAATCACTACATCGCCTACATCGAACGACCCGTTTGGATTACATCCCTCTATTTCCTGCTGTAATGATGTCACTAAAACAGTTTTTTGACTAACCTCCGCCCACAGGAATACACAAAAAAGGGGGGAGTGGTCTTTTTGCGCTCCGACGGAGAAGAGGAGGAGTTGCGTTTGTTTTTGTCGCCATGTCGTCAAAACGCTGTTATTTTCATCTCTGAGTCCAATCACCTTTGTTTGGCCTTCCCAGGGACGCTGTACTTAGAGATCAATGGTTACAATTTATTTCGGTTCCCGAAAATTATAATCAACATGTAAAACTATGTGCAGCACATTTAGCTGAGGACAGCTTCCTCAATCACAATCAGTTTAATGCCGGATTCGCACAAAGATTATTCTTGCAAGATGGAGCAGTTCCCTCTTTGTCTGGAGAAGGCGTTGTTTATGGACCACAACCGGTAAGTGTATTTTATTATTTAGGTTGGTGAGTTTAACAGTTTCTGTAACTTATTACACAAAGGGCAATGCTGTTTAGCTTTGTTAACTAGATGTTAGGGCTGTGCAAAAAAATTGAATGCGATTTTCATGCACATCTCATCAGTTAAGATGCTCGTGATTAGAAGTACATCTCCAGCATGTGAGTTCAGATCAGGATTGCCAGGTTTTCAAAACAAATCCTGCCCACTTGCTTCTCAAAACTAGTCCAAAACTAGCCCAATCGCGTTTCCAGGAGGGCAGCATTGTGTGAAAAATACTGGTTTTTTTTTACACATGAAACATGAACACATGTTATATGGCACACTGTAAACACAATCAACGCTTCAAAAAAACACGAAAAACATGAACTTTAAGGGGTGTAACATTTCCATCACAAGCTTGAGGTATTCAGCCAATCACAGCGCATTGGATAGCTGGCCAATCAGAGCACATCTCGCTTTTTCATACCGATTAGTGGTGGAAATTATGATTCTTTCAAGCGATTCTTTCATTTTCAGTGCGTTCACCAAAATGATTCGTTCAGAATCGTTCACCAAAATGATTCGTTGAGAATCGGTCACCAAAATGATTCGTTCAGAATCGTTCACTGATTTTTTCAGTGATCATTTCTTCGTATTACACAAAATATGCCAGCATGTGGCAAAAAAAGTGTGTATTATGTGTTATGTCTTAAGTCAATGAACGTATTCACTGATCTGACTTTATTCAAATGTGTGCATAATCGCTTTCAATACATAAAGTCTAATTAAGTTGTTCAGATAAACAAAGCACGAGGCTTTCTTGCCTGATTAGTATTTTAATTGTTTGGTCAGACAGTTTGTATATTGTATATTCACATTCTTAAATTGGGGATTAAACGTGGAGTTCTGTATGCTAAATATCAGAACGAGCATATGTGCACAGAACCTGTAACTGCGCTTTGCATTTTGTGAGATTGACATGCTAAATGGCGGATTAACCCGGTTTACTCTCATTCATTTTGTTCACGAACGAGATAAGCTATACCAGTTCATTTCATTCACGAACCACATGTATCCATTCATTCAACTCATTCACGAATGACATGTGTGCCAGTTCAGTCATTTCATTCACAAACGAGATGTACTAAATCATTCAATTCATTCACGAACGACATGTATATGAGTTCAGTCATTTCGCTTATGAACGATAAGATCTTTAGATCTCGTTCAGACTCATATGAAACTCGTTCATTGAAGGGCGTATTCATTCACTACATTCAACAAATCACATGCTCTGTCACATCTCATACTTGAAGGCTGTTGGCTCGAGGTTGGGTAATTCTTTGACAGGATGAAATGGTTGTTAACTGGTTCACCGAGCTGCGCATGAGCTGCTAATAGCGCTGCGCTGCTGTGGAGGGAGGAACTTCAGTGAACGAGAAATATGAGTCAGTGGATTGCGTGAACGAGAACGATTCGTTCACCTAAAAGATTCGTTCAAAAAGAACGATTCGTTAACGAACGACACATCACTAATACCGATGAGCTTTGTAAAAAATTCTATGTGTTTAAGAAGGCAGGGCATAGAGGAGAAACAATAATGTGCATTATATGGAAATATTTTTTATTATTTATATTTTTGGATTTTTTATTTCTTTTTTTTACCTTTGTAATATTCAAGTTGTTGAATATATATTTGTAATTCTGATGGGTTACATAGTTCTTGCATATAGGCACTAGGGGGCAGTGAGTGAATGGGAGGTGATGCAATGTATGCAGCGGAAGGAAAGGAAGTAAAAACAGGAGACCACATGTGTAGAAGTTCGAAGAGGAGTCCTGTCATCATTTATAAAAAATAATACATGGTGTAAATCGCGAACATGGATGCTGCCGGAGTGCCTGCACCACAAATGGCTTGGGAATCACAGAATCTAAAAGTTTAAGCAGCACGTTGAGCTGATGTTTTCAGGACCGTTTCGCCGCAAAGAGGAGACAGAGAAGTGCAGCTACCTGCTTCTATGGGTTGGGGAGAAAGGACAGGATATTTATAACACATGAACTCTCACCGATGATGAAGTTAAGTTGCTGAAAATTTATTCTGACAAATTTGAAGCTTACGTAATACCAAAGGCAAACCCAATTTTTGCCAGATACAAGTTCAATAAAAAAACACAGTGTGTCATGGAAACATTCGATTAGTTCGCACCGAACTCAGACTGCTAGTTAAAGACTGTGGCTACACCAATCCAGATGAGATGGTGAGAGACCATGTCATTTATTCCCCACACGTTCGAAAAAAAAAACTGCTCAATAACGGTGTTGAATCGAGACTAGAGCTTAGATTCTCTGCCCGAGCAAAGCACGTCACGTGTCATGCGCAGCATCTCGTCCACTCGCAGTCTCGCATGCGTGACGCATCACACCTGCTGTGCGCGCTGTAGCCTACTATTCAGTAGATTAAGTGCAACATGGAGCTTGAAGAAGCAAAGAAAAAAAAACAGGAGAATTAACTTTGAGCAAATTTGGAGGAAAATCGAAGGCATGGAAACATTTTAAACTAGTCGTGGGGAGTGACAACATATGTGTTGGCTTTGTCTTGTGCATTAAATGCGGCACGCATCTATATATATATATATATATATATATATATAATATACAGCTCCCCCGTAGCACAGCAGCACCTGCGGTAAAAAAAAAATTGGTTATAACGGCCCATATATTAAAAATGGTCGGGTTTAAATCGGGCTCGGGCTCATAATTACAGTGAACGTGTCAGGCCGGGCCGGGCTTGGACACAACGTGCTTGGGCTCGGGTAGGGTCGGGCTTCATTTGTTGGGCCCGATCTAAGCTCTAATCGAGAATAGAAAAAGCGATCGACATTGCCAGATCGCATGAGGTTGCACAGACTCAGATGAGAAGTATGGCCATCTGCAGCACAAATGCAAATCAGGAGCAACAAGTGCACACAATAGGAAAGCATGCAAAAATGCGTCAGAGCTTTCAGAAAAGCGAAAAAACAAACAGTGTGCATACAGAACGCCTCCATACATGTGGAAACTGCGGAAAAGAGCACAAAAGAAAAGAGACATGTCCAGCAAAAGGAAAGCAGTGTGCTAAATGTGGAAAGTGGATGAATTTGCTGATGTGTTTACAGGCATTGGTCTGTTTCCTGGAGAATGCAACATTCAGCCGGACCCAACAGCCACGCCAGTCATCCACCCACCAAGGAGAGTCCCTTTCACCCTACGATACTGGCTGAAAGAAGAGTTGGACTCCATGAAGGAGCAAGGTGTAATTGTGAAAGAGACAGAGCCAACAGATTGGGTAAATGCCCTTTACGTTGTCGAGAAGCCCAGAAATGGTAAGCTGAGAGTATGTCTGGACCCACGGGATCTTAATAAAGTGTCCACACTATCCTCTGCCTACATGAGATGACATCACACCAAAATTGACCACCTTGAATACAATCTTCGGTAGATACCGATTTCGCCGCCTACCTTTTGGCATCATCTCAGCACAAGATATTTTCCAGCAGAAAATGGATGAGATTTATGAAGGTCTACCTGGAGTTGTAACCATTGTGGATGATATCTTGGTCTACGTAAAGACAAAGGAAGAACACGACCACAATCTCAGGAGAATGCTGGAACGGTTTCGAGAAAATGGAGTGCGCCTTAATCCTGAGAAAAGAATGGTTTGCATTCCGGAAGTCAGCTACTTCGGCCACCATCTTTCCAAAGATGGAATCAAACCAGACCCTCGCAAGGTGGAGGCCATAAAAGAAATGTCACCACCTAAGAATCTTGCTGAGCTTGAAACAATTCTTGGTATGGTTAATTACCTTTCAAAATTTGCTCCAAGTCTCTCAGATGTAAATGCACCTCTGAGATAGCTACTGCGGCATGACAATGAGTTTGTATAGGACAAACAACATGACGAAGCTTTCCAAAAGATGAAAGACATCATTACCAGGGAGCCAGGACCTGTGTTGGCATTCTTCGATAAAAGCAAAGACCTAACACTGCAGGTGGATGCCTCCAAGTATGGATTAGGTGCAGTGTTGCTGCAGGAAGGTAAACCACTTGCATATGCCTCAAAGTCACTCACAGACACAGAAATAAACTGCGCTCAGATCGATAAAGTGCTCCTGGCTATCCTCCAGGACTACAAGAGATTTCATTAACATGTTTATGGACGTCACATAAAAGTGGAATCCGATCATAAACCCCTGCAAGCGATCATCAGAAAGCTACTAGCTGCAGCACCACCAAGACTGCAAAGGATGATCTGGCAATTACAAAAGTACTGTTTCACCATTGTACACATTCCTGGGAAAAATATTCCAGTTGCTGACACACTTTCAAGAAAATCAATGCCTTGCACTGATCACAGCCTTACTGAGGAGATGGACATTCAAGTACATACTGTTCTTAGTGCTCTCACTGTCAGTGATGAAAAGCTTAGCAATTTTTTTTTTTTTTTTTTTTTTTTTATCAAAATTCAAAAGGAAGCAGACAGGGATGTCCAAATGTCCACACTTAAGAGAGTGATCGAAGAAGGATGGCCTGCTGAAAGAAAGAGATGCCCTATAGCCATACTAGAATACTAGAATCACTGGAGATGGGTTATCAGATATGGGCGGTATGGTCTTCAATGGAGAAAAGATCATAATTCCCAGGCTGCTGAGAGAAGAGATGCTTAAACGCATTCATGCAGGCCACATGAGAATCAAGAAATCCAAGCAACGCACTAGAGACATTCTCTTTTGGTCTGGCATGTCCAAACAGATTGCCAGCATGATTGAAAAGTGCTCCATCTGCCTTGAGCGTCATGTGTCAAATGCAAAAGAGCCACTCATTTCTCATCCAATACCAATACACTGTCGGTACTGATTTATTCACTTGGAATAGTGATGACTACATAGTTGTGGTAGATTACTACAGCCGTTACTTTGATTTGGAGAAGCTCAAGAGCACCACAGTTGCTGCAGTGATCCTGAAACTGAAAAAAGTATTTGCAGCACATGGGATCCCTGAAAAGGTTATTTCAGACAGTGGGCCTCAATTCAGCTCAAAAGAGTTTGAAACCTTTACTCATACTTGGGACTTTGTGCACGTCACCAGCAGCCCACATTACCCACAGAGCAATGGGCTCAGTGAGAAGGCAGTGCAAATTGCCAAATCACTAATGGACAAAGCAAAAGCAGACAAGGAAGTGTAACGTTTCGACGACCAGTGAAAACACAGGGAGACGAGAGATCCAATCGCAGGTATGCTTTAATAGGATAATCCAAATTCGTTGTCAGACAAGGCAGGGTCAAAACCAGAAATGCAGTCCAAACAAACAAAATAAAAAAAACAAAGAAGGAAACAGGAAAAGGGAATGGAACAGAACGGGAACTCAGAATGTGAGGAATGGAGAATCTCGGGGAACGAGAAGACTGGAACATCGAAGGGTAAGGACTCCATACAAATAACAGGGAAAGACAGGTATTTATAAGGAGACTAATGACAATAGATTGCCTGCACCTGGTGCAATTAACTGGAGTGCAATTACTGTGAAGACAGGACCAGACTAGAGGAATTATAGTGCCTATGGTGAAGTGCCTAAGGGGAAGTGAGCTCACTAGTGGCCACCCAGGGAAACAGAGACTGACAGCGTGAGATTATCCCCTCCTCCACGGAACAGCTGCCAGATGCTCCACCCGAAACCAAGGGAAAACCAACAGACAAAGAAACTAGGAGGGAGGTGGAGTGGCGGAGGACTAGGGGGAGGGACGGAGGGCCAGATAACATGGTACACAGAGACAGGAGGACCAGGTAGAATGGGGAAACAGAGACAAGACAACCAGATAAAATGGGGAGACAGAGACAAGAGAAGTGCAACACAAAACAAGGAGTCCAGGAGGGTGGTGGACCGGCGGAGGATAAGGTGGAGGGACGGAGGGTCAGGTTCTAGAGGGAAACGGAATGACAGACACAGACTAGAAACCCAGGAAGGAGGTGGACTGGTGGAGGATCAGGGGGAGGGACGGAGGGCCAGGTCCAAAGGAGGAAACAGACAGAAAAAACTAAAGAAAATAAAAGCACAAAAACATAAGTCCATGAAGGATATCACGTGATGCCCACCAGGGCGGAGCAGAAGACCACCACAACCATGTGGTCAGGGCGGAAGCCCGCCAGGGTGGAGCAGAAGACCACCACTTCATCGTGGTCGAGGCCGGAGTCCCCCAGGAGGGAGCAGAAGACCACCATAACCATGTGGTCAGGACAGAAGCCCCCCAGGGCGGAGCAGAAGACCACCACAGCCGTGTGGTCGGGACAGATGGCCCCCCAGGGCAGAACAGAAGACCACCACCTCCTTGTGGTTGAGGCCGGAGTCCCCCAGGGCAGAGCAGAAGACCACCACATCCTTGTGGTCAAGGCGGAAGCCCCCCAGGGCGGAGCAGAAGACCACCACATCCGTGCGGCCAGACCAACGGGAGGACGAAACTCTGGTAATCCCATGGTGTTTATACTGGATTCCAGAGGATTGGTGCTGACTTGACTCTGCTCATGAAGATTATTGGTGACTTGCATTTGTTCATGAAGATCCCCGGTGACTTGACTCAGTCCTTGAAGATCACTGGTGACTTGACTCAGTCCTTGAAGATCACCGGTGACTTGACTCAGTCCTTGAAGATCACCAGTGACTTGACTCAGTCCTTGAAGATCACCAGTGACTTGACTCTGTCCTTGAAGATCACCAGTGACTTGACTCTGTCCTTGAAGATCACCAGTGACTTGACTCTGTCCTTGAATATCACCAGTGACTTGACTCTGTCCTTGAAGATCACCAGTGACTTGACTCTGAAAGGTCACCAGTGACTTGACTCTGAAAGGTCAACAGTGACTAGCCTTGTCTCTAGAAAGTCCATGGTGACTAGTCCTGACTCTGGAAGGTCAACGGTGACTAACCCTGACTCTGGAGGGTCCATGAGCACCTGACTAGACTCTGGAGGGTCAACCGGAACCTGACTCAACTCTGAAAATTCAGCGGTCACCTGACTCGATTCTGGAAGGTCAACAGGAGCTAGCCCTGACTCTGGAGGGTCAATGGTGACTAACCCTGACTCTGGAAGGTTGATGGTGACTAACCCTGACTCTGGAGGGTCGAACGGTGACTAACCCTGACTCTGGAGGGTCCATGAGCACCTGACTCGACTTTGGAAGATCCACGAGCACCTGACTCGACTCTGGAGGGTCAACCGGAACCTGACTTGACTCTGGAAGGTCAACAGGAATCTGACTTGATTCTGGGGAATCAACTGGAACATGACTCAACTCTGGAAGGTCAACAGGAACTAACCCTGACTCTGGAAGGTCAACGGTGCCTAAACCTGACTCTGGAATGTCAATGGTGACTAACCCTGACTCCGAAAGGTCGACGTGACTAACCCTGACTCTGGAGGGTCCATGAGCACCTGACTCGACTTTGGAGGGTCCACGAGCACCTGACTCGACTCTGGAGGGTCAACTGGAACCTGACTGAACTCGGGAAAGTCAATGGGCACCTGACTCGACTCTGGAAGATCAACAGGAATCTGACTTAACTCTGGGGAATCAACTGGAAAGTGACTCGACTCTGGATGGTCAACAGGAGCCTGACTTGACTCTGGACAGTCAACTGGAATTTGACTCAACTCTGGAAGGTCGACAGGAACTAGCCCTGACTCTGGAAGGTCAACGGTGACTAACCCTGACTCTGGAGGGTCCATGAACACCTGACTCGACTCTGGAGGGTCAACCGGAACCTGACTCAACTCTGGAAAGTCAACGGGCACCTGACTCGACTCAGGAAAACCCATTGTAACTGCCATCCTCTGCAGTGGCTCTGGGCTGACGGCCATGTTGCGCAGCGGCGCTGGGTTGGTGGCCATCTTATACTGTGGTGCTGGCTCAGCAGACGTGACGTGAACAGTTTTGGGAATCTTTAGGATATTTGACAGCATGGAGAAATAATCCAAAAACGTCTCTTGGGCGTTGGTCCTGAGCTGGCGGCCATCTTGCACCGTGGCGCTGGGCTGGGGCCCACTTTGTGATGTGGCGCTGTGCTGGCGTCTATCCTGCCTCGTGGCGCTGGTTTGGCGGCCATCTTGTGCTGTGGTGCTGGGCTGGCGGCCATATTGTTTCGTGGCACTGAGCTGGCTGCCATCTTGTGCTGTGGTGTGGGGCTGGCTTCCATCTTGCCTCGTGGTGCGGGGTTGGTGGCCATTTTACACAGCGACGCTGGCTCAGACGATTTGCGCTTCCTCTCCCCTCTCTGTCCAACATTAATTTGTACTACAAATATTGTAGAAAGTTCCAGAGATGTACATTAGCTTAGGTGTCAAATGTTGTCTTGCACAAAGAGGAGACTTAAGAACCACAGTGCTAGATGGCAGTTTTCAGCTGTTGTGTTGTGGGATTACAACAAAAAAAGTGGGACAGAATCAAATGAGAATCCCAGAACAAGAGGGAGAAAAGAGTGAGAGACAGTGCCATAGGTGTGGGCGATGAGAACGTCAATATCAAGGATCCAAGCTGTCAGGAAGACAGAAAGTGCAAGGGCTCTAATTACCAAAATTACTAATTACCAATACCAAAATGTGCAAAACTAAAGTGTGTCTGTGGAGAGACTGAGAGAACTGATCGTCCATATGCATTTGTGGTGAAGGACTATGAGGAAAACATACATATTAGTTTGTGGTTGGTGGAGCTGATCTGATGTGGATATGTTGATTCATGCCAGGGCCATGATAGTTGAAGCTACATGGGAGGTGCTGAAAGGCAAAACAATTGCATGCATTTTATTTAAGACCCCACAGAACAAAAATATGGGAATATACTGCAAAATTTAATGTGATGTATAACATAATACATTTCCATGTACTGGAAACTATTGCTTATATTTTTCAATATACACCAATATGCATTGGAAAATATATGGCTATATAATGATGTGTAAAAAATATATTTAGAAACGAAGACCTTTAATTTTAAAGTGATCCTTTAATACATTCACAGAATGAGTTACAGCAGAATTCTATAATTCCCAGCATGCTTTTCTTCTGAATGTTAAAGCAGAGTAAAAATGTTAAAATTGAAAAGATGTTATGTAGATGTAAAATTGTTATGTCATGTGTTTTGATCAGTATTAATATAGGAAGTGATCTATTACTTGTTACGTGTTGTATTATTTTGAAATGTAAAAGGGTTTCTTTCTGGTATAAGTTTGTTCAGAAGAGTAGAGTCTGTGTTCAGGAAGATGATTGGCCAAACAACATTATAATTATGTGCTAATATATTTTAAAAACCAATGGCTTTGCACTTGTCAGCACAGTCGCTGCTTTATCATGAGCAGGTGTGCTTTTGCTACTGTACACTTGCTGTATTTTGAAATATAAAACATGTATATCATAAATGATTGTTGAGCTTAAAGATATATATTTCCATATATGTGAATATATACTGCATGCAGTGTGATATTTTATCACATGTACATCTATATATTATAATGTGTATTACTGAATATAAAATTACATATTGTAATATATAAGTAAATATATTGTCACATATTTTTCAATATATGAATGCAGCAATTCCTCATGTATTATTTTATATTATGTAATATACTGTATGTTTCCCTGGAGCACAAAAGCAGTCTTGAGTCTCTGGGGTGTATTTTTAGAAATAGACAACAACACATTGTATGGGTCAGAATCATCCTTTTTTTTATGCCAAAAATCATTAGGATATTAATTAAAGATCATGTTCATGAAGATATTTTGTACATTTCCTACCATAAATATATAAAGACTTCATTTTTGATTAGTAATATGCATTGCTAAGAAATTCATTTGAACAACTTTAAAGATGATTTTCTCAATATCTAGATTTTTTTGCTCCCTCAGATTCCAGATTTTCTAATAGTTGTATCTCAGACAAATATCGTCCTCCTAACAAACCACACATCAATGGAGAGATCATTTATTCAGCTTTTAGATGATAATGCATTAATCTCAATTTTTTTTAATGACTAGTTTTGTGCTCCAGACTCTGTATAATTTTTTACTGTTATGTAATTTAATCTATTGATCATTCATACATTAGGAAGTATATTTTCTTTCTCTAAAGGACTGTTGTCAGGGGGAAATGTTGTGACCACCAAAGACTCAAGTGGAGCACAATATAAAAGAAACATCTCATTGGTGAAGTCCAACTGAGCAGAAAGTAAAACCCATTAGATACAGGACCAGTGAAGTCAGTGAATACTGAGCTAATATTCAGAGAGAGCCACTAGGTGATGGTGTTGCTTCACAAATGCAACCGCAGAGAGTGCTTTAAACACTATTGTTGTGTGTGGTGTGTGTGTGCGTGTGTGTGTGCGTGTGTGTGTGTGTTCTCAGAGTAAACTATGAAGAGGACAGAATCAATATGTACTCAAGTTCAAAGTAAAGTTCGAGGGAAGTTATTTGTCTATTATTATGGGGTAAAAAAAAATATTTAACCCATGAGTTATAGGTTAGGTGAGTGTTAAAAATGACATTTAATGACAGTATGTGCGAAGTCAACGGTGCTCATCATTCGTTCAGGAAGTGAACTGCTCCTTTGACCTCAGAAGAGTGGTTTGTTCTCAGACGTTAGACCGCTGGGGCAGATCATGAGAGAGTGTTGTGAAATACGCTTGCTGTACCAAAGCAGAGTTAATATTTTATACTTTTTTTATATAATATACCTCACAAATACTTAGAGGTCTGGATCTTGGGGTACATCCACGAGTATAGCAGTCCAACAAGCAGGCGAATAATATGGTTAAGAAAATATAATAGTTTTACAGTTATATATGATTTACCATGTTAGAACAGACTGTTGCAACCAGAATGTGGTTGTATTTATTAATTAAAGTAAAATTACAAGCAAGTATAAGACATCATGGAGAAACACAAAAGCAGTGCATGAAAATAAAATGCAGAAAAGCAGAAGTGATGTGGTGGAAACACTTCTTTTCAGATGTCAAAAACAAGAATGCCAGTAACAGAGACACCTCTAACCACTGTGGACAGCTTAATTTACCCTTCAAACTAGCGACCTAGTAAACGGTTTTCTGCTGCAGTTTCAGTGATGACGTTACAAAGGCGATCATTGAATCCTGTTGTGGCTCTGAAATTAGTCTAACTTTGACAGTAAAACTCAGCATGAAACAGTTCAACACCTCAAAACGTCCTGTGGACTGGACACTCCAACTTCTTTCTTTCTTAAAAAATGTGTTTAATTGTTTAGTGTTGTCATCCTGGACTGTGATTTTAGCATCATAAGCTGTATCAGAAATCTGAAATCAGAAATTAAATCAGCATCTATAAAACAGCACAAATCAGATCAGGGCCTTTGTGTCCGAGCAAGGTCTAGTGAAGCTTATTCATGCATTCATTACCAGCAGGATAGATGACACTAGCCTGCTTCTTACTGGCCTTCCCAAGAAGACAGTCACAGCTAATACAAAACCCTGATGCCAGGCTCCTGACCAAAACCAGGAAAACTCAACTAATCACATCAGCTCTTAAATCATTACACTGGCTTCCAGTTTTTTCAATTTTAAGGTACTTTTAATTGTATATAAATCCCATGATGTCCTTGGAGCAAAGCACCTGGCAGATATGGTTGAATAGAGTATAACGCTCTCAGACTAGGGTTGGTTTGAAGCATGGTGAGACAGTGTTCAGCTGGAGTCAGCTTCCAGGATGTTAAATGTGTCCTGCTGGTCACTAAACACATCTGTTTAACTGATTAAACACTGTCTGATTGCACTGAACGATTCTTTCTAAGTCTTTCTTCCTTTTTTGTCTATTTAAAGTATAATCTTTGTTATATTTTAATGTATTTAGTTATATTTTGTAAATGTTATTTTCCTATGGTTACTTATATTTAAATCTATTTATTTATTTACATTTATTCAAATGAATAATAAGTCAATCTTCTTTAGGTGACTATTATATGTCACATGCCAACAGTTTTTTTTTTTTTTTTTTGGTTATGAAACTATTATTACTTGTTCTATTCTGTCCTTTGTTTCTGTTTTGACTAGTTCCTGTTTGTAATGGTTTCCATGCTTTTGATTTCCTGCTGTTTCTGGTTTAGTTCCATATTTGGTCTTGTATTTATAGCCTGTGGTTTGGTTAATTAGCTGTTTTTTTTCTTTCTTTGAACAAAGCTGTCATGTTTCTGTTTCCTGCTGGATTGCTGTTTTCCACTTGTATTATAGGCTAGTCTTATTTAATCAAATGTCTGCTGCATCTACAGCCAAAATGCTGCTGCTTATCTCATTAACTTCTCCATCTCGCTCATGTGTGTGAGCATCACTCAGATGACTTCCTGTCAGCTCCTTATTAAACAGGAAACAGCAGGCAGTGGCTGAGGAGGAGGAGGAGGAGGAGGATGCCAACGCCCCAGAACTCTCCAGAACATATTCTGCTGTGTCCATCTCAGAGACAAGACCTGTCAACCCGACTTGTTAGACACTTTGGCCATTGTCCCTATTACTTGGTTTCCTAAAGAGCCATTAAACAGCTTCTTCATCACAATGTTTAATTCAGTGCATAAGTGTGTATAATTCACTGTGCAGTTTTATATAGTAGGCTATGTTAATAATATAGTGTGATTGAGGTTTAGAAGGGGATTGGGACTCTGTCTCTAAACTCTCTTAGCCTATTATCAGACAATTATGAGAGCAAATGTTACACACGCATACATGCAAATCACTTAGTTTCACGTCCATCTTTCACGTCATCTGAATAATAAATGCAAATCGTTCTAAAGTTTTCAGGTGGGGATATAATACAAGGTACGAAGTTAGCACTCTCGACGGGGATTTTTGTTTTTTTGTTTCGTATTTGGAAAGAGTTTAGAAAGTGATGTGCCAGCAGATAACTGCACACACGAAAACCGGTTCGCCAAGAAACGCCCAAGTGAGCTTTCAGTTTCGATATCAATACCCTCACTCAAGGCAGTGTTCGTGCGCGGCTCGTGGACTTGGGCTTGGATTATGGTCGTCTTTAGTTGTGTTCAGATATAAGCGATGTCTGTGTCTGTGCTGTGCGTGTTCGTGACGGCTGTGTTCGCGCTACAGCAAGCCGAGTGTCTCAAGAGGACGTATTATATAGCTATAAGAGAGGACTTCTGGGATTACGCTCCGAGCGGCAGAAACCTTATCACAAACCGAAGCATTGACCAAGATGAGTGAGTAAAAATGACGCATATCTATTTACCAGTAACAGATAAAGTAATGAGCGACATGCCACATTACTGGGTTCATTGTAATGGTCTGCTGGGTGACTAATCAATAACACGTAGTAGCCTTTTTATGTGAATAAAGCTTTTTTAATAAGTACTTGGTGCTGGAGGCTAAATTTTTTTTGTTTATTCTTATAGCATGTATTATTATTAGTAGTAACATGTATCCTGATCTGTAGGCCTACACCGTAATACAAACAGTAATCTGATTGTATGATGAACATTACCGATTATTGAATTATTGTTAGCAGGGGCGTGGACTGGGGGTAAAACCCAGTACTGATTACCAGGGCCCCAAAGGAAGAGAGGGCCCTTGAAAAGTCAGGAATATATTTTATTTACCTGGATATTTTCATGGGTGGGGCCCTGGGGGCCGATCAGGACTGCCTATGCATAGGGCCCGGGATCTTGAGCAACGCCCCTGATTTTTTACCATTATTTATTTATTTCACTCTCTCTTTCTTGAACAGACATGCATCGTTGTTTCTGTCAAAAGGCAAGACCCGGATAGGGAGTGTTTACAAGAAAGCTTTGTACAGACAGTACACAGATGGCTCTTATTCCGAGGAAATAGCTAAACCTGCCTGGCTTGGCTTCCTTGGTCCCATTATAAGAGCTGAGGTCGGAGATGTCATAGAAGTGCACTTGAAGAACTTTGCAAACAGGACTTATTCTCTCCACCCTCACGGAGTCTTCTATGACAAGAATTCAGAAGGTAGGATTCACACTATCTCTCTATCAGTTCCATTACTAGTTCTACTTTTCCCTTCATCCCATTTTTTCTGTTGATTTTGCTGTCTTTTTGTGTTTATCTTTGGGTCACAACAGCAGTTTAGAGTCTCTTCACACATAGCCCATAAATCAACCACAGAACAATAAATAAAAAATGTGTAGCAGTGTCAAATTGTACCACTGAAGCAGTGTTTGGGTTAATATGATAATTATGTGACGAATAATGTCACATAAGTGATGAACTCTTGCTGTAAACAAGCAGAATCGCTTGTGGAAATCGCTGATGGAAAGAAAAACAACAAGACCAGAAAAGAGAGAAACACAAAACATACAAATGACTCACAACCACAGCTTTGAGATGAAATCAGCTGAATTAAAAGAAGTCATTAAATCTCTCCAGGTCTCAGCAGAAGATGATTAAACCACTTCACAAACAGCACTACCAGCTTCACTCATGACTAAACATGGGTGTTCCCTAAAAGCAGCTATGGTAGTACGTTTCTCGTTACCAATTGTGTTCAATGGAACATGTGATCATAGCTAGCTAACGATCCTTCTGGGAAACACAACCCAGATTGACTTTATTTTTGTCAGACATCTACAGAATCTCTTATTGGATATTACAGAGGTTTAGAGGTTAATGTTTTATTGAAAATATTTCATTTGAAATCACCATCAATGGGATCAGTGTTTGCTTTTGTTGTGCTATTGACTCTTTGACATAATCTTTTATGCGGCTGTTATAACTTAGTGATTGTGAGATACATTTAGTATGGCAAAGAAAGCCAAGAGAAACAAAACTAAAGGGGTCATGGGACATTGCTAAAAATAACATTATTTTGTCTATTTGCGGTAATGAAATGTGTTTATGTGGTTAAAGGTTAAAAAAACACTATTTTCCACATACTGCACATTGTTTCTCCTCTATGCCTCGCCTTTCTGAAATGTGTTGATTTTTTACAAAGTTCATCGTTTTGAAAAGCGAGGTGTACTCTGATTGGCTAGTTTTCCAGTGTGTTGTGATTGGCTGAATACCTCAAGAGTGTGACGGAAATGTTACGCCGACAAAACCAATAAAACTCATTACAAACAAGGCATTTGTTGCGTCCAGTGGGGACATAATTGCAGATTATAATGACTTATAATGTCTTCTTAAGCATTGTGTTGCGTATCGCGCATGTAAACATAAAACCATGTCTGCATTTGTGATTGGAGAAATGACAAACAACAAGTGCTACTCTACACTGCTCAAAACTTGTGTTTGAATCATCAGTGACTAATTATTTAAATATGAAAACGTACTTGCAGACTGTGAGTCAGAAGCGCCAGACTGTTCTTGCAAAGTTGAAACTGCCCAACAGTATAGAAACAGCCTTTGTGCCACAGATGCATTGTAATATTTCTCTCTCAGGAAACAATCCTCATCCTCCACAAAATTCGTTGGGCACATCTGAATGTTTCGGTTTAACTGTTCTGGAACAGTGTTGTAAAAAATAGCTTAACCATTGATTTCTATTCATGTCCTCTTTTGGAAGGCCAATCAAAGTAGTCTTAGCAAAGTAGCCTTCTTTCTTTGTGTGAACATTTGGACGGCGATATGCAAATCTTCCCACATAGTGACATAGACGTGGGGGCGTGTAAGAACGAGCCATTTTAGGGGGTGTGGTTGACTCTTGATTTTATTAAGAATATCTCTTTGGATTTGAAACTTTAGTCTTTGTAACTTTACAGATCTTCTTTATGCACCAAGAGCTTGTAACACTCCAAAGAGAAAGGAAACATTTTAATTGCTGATGTACGTGACATAATCATAATCATCTACTTCACTGGCCACAAATAAGAGTCTAATCTCTGATTAAATGCGTGATGTGTTACTTTTGCATTGTTTATTATAGTATACTTGTGATTCTACTGCAGTGTTGCTCAATGCAAAGAATTTACAAAACACTTTGTGCACAAAAGGTTTTAATCTTTGCTTTTATATAGACACACACAGACATCGGTGCAATCAGTGTACAAATCCCAACAGTGGTGACAATCAACAAAACGCTTCATGTCGCAATGCATGCTAGGCACAGTATAGCCATTCCCCTCTCGCTTCAAATTAAAGCAGTTTATAGAAAATGTTAGAACATTACTACGGTTGGTCTGCAGTCTTTAAGACTTGTATTGGAATCAGAGCAGGAGATAAAATAGACAAACATTCGAAATTGACCAAGGCAGATAGCCAAAATATTTGCCTATTTTATATGACTCCAATAAAACACTAAAGATAGCAGACCAACTGTTGTAATGTTTGAAGAAAAACAGGTCTTGGCACCTACTTCAACTGGGAGAGCGCAGTGGTTTGCATTGACAAATTCTGCAAATTATTATTTATTCAATTCTTATATTTTTTATTTATTATATTCATACTGTTTAAATATTTAGAATAATTATCAACTAATGTCAACTGTAAACTCAGAGTCTGTTTAGCTATGTTCATACAACAGGCCAGAGTTGCAGTTTTTTCTCTTATTTCTGTTCTCATTGTTTCTTTTGCCTCCAGCGATTCTGTTTGTTATCAGCAAGTGTTCATTATTAATACTCAACTGTGACGTAATCATGTCCTTAACTCCAACAAGATGAACTGTTACATAAATCTGAACTGTTTCTATTGCGTTTGACTGATGCATATCAATATTCATTTGTGCTAAAACCATGTAATCCAAATGGATGGAAAATTTGATACCAAATATTTTAATGTAATCATTTTTTATTGTTGGTTTTTTTTGTGTGTGTAACCTTGGTACAACACCTTTGTTTTTAACCATGTAACAAATTAACAAGCATCTTTTCCTGTCATTTGTTCATAAATGTTTTGAGGTTAAGTTTAACTCTACAGTGTTTACTTCCATCGCAGGCCAATTTTACTGAATAGGCATTACTGTGTAAACATGTTAGTCATGCTTGTGATACCAGTACCACAAATATTTCCAAATGAGCGTAGCTTCCATAAAAATCTGGTTGGACTTGGAAGCAAGGTTGTTTATTGAGTTGTATACTAAAAGAGCAAGGAAAATCCAGTGTTGATACAGTGTGCCCCTTTTAAAATCCTAGATTTGTTACAGTTTGTCAAATACGAGCCCTTAAACAGATGAGAATGTACAAGTGTGAATTAGTTACTCTTGTGTTTTAGGAGCGTTGTATCCGGATGGCACGACTGGTGGTGATAAGAGAGATGATGTAGTGGCTCCAGGTGAGAGCTACACATACACCTGGCAGGTCAAACCAGAGTACGCTCCTACTGAAGCAGATGCTCCCTGTCTCACCTGGATTTACCATTCACATGTTGATTCACCAAAAGACATCGCATCAGGACTGATAGGACCACTGCTCATCTGCAAACAAGGTAAGGTCCACACACAAGCTGTAATAATCTGCACGTGTGGAATACATTTAGTTTACACGGACACAGAAGATTTTACAGTCAACTACTTAGCATCAAGCACTCCTCCCTTCTAACTCTTAAGTCTTTTCCTAATATCTTTTTCCTCTCTTTAGGCTCTTTGGACAAGCGCTCTGATGTGGAGAAAGATTTCATTTTGATGTTCAGTGTGGTGGATGAGAACTTGAGCTGGTACTTGGAGGACAATATAGATACATGCTCTGATTCAGTTTCAACAAAAAAACTTGAGGACGATTTAGACGAGGACTTCAGACAGTCCAACCTCATGCACTGTAAGTCTCAGGATGTCTCAGTCTTTAACCTCATCCATACAGAAACACTGGGTTGTTGCTTCTTGTGTTCTAATGAGGAATGTTCTATTTTTATCATAGAAACCAAAAACTTTTATTTAAATCATCTCAACCATGTATATTAATGTGTTTAATACAGATATACTGTAGACTTCTACAAAACAGCTTGTATTGCACTGTAGCACTTAAACAGTTGCTACTGTAAATCTACTAAAAAAGAAAAAATTCTTGAAATGATAAAATTTCACTGTGTTTGGTGCTGACTACTGAAATTTTGGTACCATGTCAAACACTACTGGGAATCAAATCTGCTGCTTTTTTTTTTCAAACTACAGCTACATTAATGTCTGTAACCAACAGTGAGAGGTTTTATAGAAATAAGCCCATACATTCCCATGGTGGCATATTTAGCTGATGTTTTTCATACTTCGATGGAAAGTACCTTCTTTTATCTGTTCCCCTTTGAAACAAAGCCATTCAGAAAAGTTTAGTTTTACTTTTGATATCCAAAGTTCTCTGCACTCTAAAATAACAACACAGCCGTCTGTGGTGTTAATTTTTAAGCCTGACATTTTTTTTTTATCTAAATGAATAATAGGCAGAATTATTGCTTCCTTATGTCTGACCCTGGAACACAAAATCAGTCATAAGGGTCAATTTTTCGAAATTGAGATTAATACATCATTTGAAAGCTGAATAAATAATCTTTCCATTGATGTATGGTTTGTTAGGAGGACAATATTTGAAAATCTGGAATATGGGAGTGCTAAAAAATCTAAATATTAAGAAAGTCTGCATATAACTAATCAAAAACAAAGTTTTGATATATTTGTGGTAGGGAATTTTAAAAATATCTTTTATGAACATTATCTTTACTTAATATCCTAATGATGTTTGGCATAAAGGAAAAAAAAAAAATTTTTTTGTATTGCTACAAATATACCCCAGAGACTTAAGACTGCTTTTGTGCTCCAGGGACACTCGTTTAATTATGAAGTTCGTGTCATCTCATCATTAATTCTCTCAGTGTCACTCATTCAGTTGGTTCTTGTCTTCTTAGCAATCAATGGCTATGTTTATGGTAATTTGCCTGAGCTGAAAGTGTGTGTCGGACGTCCCGTGTCTTGGCATCTCTTCAGCATTGGCAATGAGGTGGACATTCATTCAGCTTATTTCCATGGACACACCGTCCTGGATCGCATGCACCGCACAGACGTGCTTAGTCTGTTTCCAGGCACTTTTGTCACCGCAACAATGATCCCCAGAACAGAAGGAAAATGGTTGTTAAGCTGCCAAGTCAACGAACATGTACAAGGTAGTAACTGTCTTTCTGTCATCTCTGTGTGAAGCCTAATATTTGTTCCTCATTTTTTTGTCTCTAATCAGTGTATGATTACTTTCAGTTTTGACTTGTGGCTTGTTATATTGTTTGTGTTTTAAGCTATTTTGAATTCCTGCACACTGGAAAAGAACATTCATCATTATGACATACCAACAATTTGAATCCATAAATGTACTGTAACTTGTCAGGATAATTTACGTTATTCTAAATTTAAATTACTTTCAGAGTTCCACTCTGTTTTCTTTATCATTAATTCAATTCAAAATGACTACTTATGACATTTCTTTGCATTAAACTTGTTTATTACACTTGAGTTTATTTAAACTTGAGTTTACTTAAACTTGAGTTTACTTAAACTTGAGTTTACTTAAACTTGAGTTTACTTAAACTTCAGTTTACTTTTCTTGAGTTTATGCCGTGTTTCCACCGAAATTACCCGCAACATTTGTACCAGGAACTTTTTTCCCCAGGAACTATTTTCCCCCCAGACCTGTTGCTTTCTGTGTTTCCACCGCGGTGTAAAGTACCGGGAAGATTAGGCAAATAGACTGGTGACGTAGGTCTGCACGCGTTTCTAAATACAAAGTGCGCTGATTTTGGACGTCCATCCTCAATAATTCAGACTTTGCGTATTCGACTCGAGAGAGTGTAATGTCCGCGACGAAACAGCAGCGTACTTGATAACTTCAGTCAGCTCGCCTTGACTACTGCAATTTTCCTCACTGTAAATTTACAATAAAACGAATTATGATATCAAACACCACTGCCTCCTTTCGTTTTTATTTTAAAATAATAATAGCCGCAGAAATGTACTTAGTTCAGGGAAATGTGTATGTATACAGCCATTACAATGAAATGAAATATTATATCAATTGCTTCTTTTTAATTTCATTTTAACATGTATATAAATTGAATGAAGACTAAAGATTACCTGTTAGATTTACCCAAAACGAATTATATTTTATGTTTAACCACTAAAGAGACATCAGAGCCAGCATCACATACTGGAAGGTCTAGCCGAGGTGAGGCTGAAAGTTCCGGAACTTTGAAAAAGTACTACCTCGCCAGCAGGGACTTTCTCAGGGGCTTTCTTTTTTTTATTTACTTTATTTAGTTCCTGGTTCGTGCGGTGGAAACACAGCTTTACTTAAACTTGAGTTTACGTAAACTTGAGTTTACTTTTCTTGAGTTTACTTTAACTTGAGTTTTCCTTTCTTGAGTTAACTTTAGGGAAGCAGGTAAATGTATGATTTCAGTGTAGCTGATTTGCTCTCTTTTCTCGTGAGCAGCAGGTATGCAGAGTTTCTATCAAGTCTCGGCCTGTGGCTCCTCAGTCTCTCCAACAGAGGGCCCTGGCCAAGAGAGACATTTCTACATCGCTGCTGAGGAGATGGAGTGGGACTACGCCCCTTTAGGGATGAACTATATGACAAATAAATCACTCACTGAAAAAGAGAGGTAAAACTCAGATTAGGTGATGCTTAAATGCACGATCGATTAACTCAAAACCTGTTAGGTCTGAAATTGCTGAGGGATTCTGAAGGCTCTGAGGAGCGGTGGCCAGACTTAAGCTTTGCTTTTAAATGTTATCAAATAAATCTAGATACGATTAACTTTTGGCAATATTCGTTAGTACACAGACAATGCCTGCAAATATAAAGAAGCCATAGAAAACCATTGAAAATATCTAAAAATTAAGATAAATGAGAAAAGTTGCAGTAATTGCTGCTGCAGGTCTGGTATTATCTATTTATAATTGATGTTTACCTGTTTTATTTTTATTTGTTATATGCATGTTGATTTCGTAATTGTATTAGATTACTTTTATTTACGTTAATGTCCTTCTTTTCCTGCAGTGACTCTCAATCGTATTTCAGTCGTGATGGTGGTAAGCTGGGTGGAAAATACCTAAAGGCCAGATACATTTCATACACTGACAGCACATTTACTACCAAAACACATATTGCTGGCTCGGATGAGCATCTTGGAATTCTGGGTAAATCCTCCCTTGTGTCTTGCATGTTTAAGAACACTGATATGTATTTTGATAATATGTAAAAGTTTGCATGAAACGAAAATTTCAGCAAAGAGGATTGATTTTGAATGTTTGCGGTACAAAATAAATATATTTAAAAAAAGAATAATAATGCATATATGAATAGATAACAATAAGACGAGTAACATAATATATATAATAAATAATAATAACCTGAATTAGGTGTGTTTGATTAAGGAGACATGCAAAACGTGCATTGTTAGGGTGCCTCCAGGACCAAAGTTTTTAAATTATAAGTTTTCTCTACACCCCTCCCACAATAGGTCCTGTGATCAAAGCAGAGGCTGGTGATATCATCATAGTGACGTTTCTTAACAAAGCTAAACGTGACTACAGCATTCAGCCACACGGTCTGCATTATGAGAAGATCTATGAAGGAGCAATGTATAAGGATGGTAAGTCATATACAGCTACAGCTATACACACACATAGATCTTCAATCAAGGGTTTCTAAATGGGCAAAGCAAAGAGGGCGAATTCACTCAAGAAAGCTTAAAGGGTTTGTTCACCAAAAAATGAAAATTATGTCATTAATAACTCACCCTCATGTCGTTCCAAACCGGTTTGTCCTCCGTTTATCTTTGGAACACAGTTTAAGATATTTTAGATTTAGTCCGAGAGCTCTCAGTCCCTCCATTGAAGCTGTGTGTACGGTCTACTGTCCATGTCCAGAAAGGTAAGAAAAACATCATCAAAGTAGTCCATGTGACATCAGAGGGTCCGTTAGAATTTGTTGAAGCATCGAAAATACATTTTGGTCCAAAAATAGCAAAAACTATGACTTTATTCAGCATTGTCTTCTCTTCCGTGTCTGTTGTGAGAGAGAGTTCAAAACACAACAGTTTAGTGATATCCAGTTCATGAACGAATCATTTGATGTAACCAGATCTTTTTGAACCATTTCACCAAATCGAACTGAATCATTTTAAACGGTTCGCGTCTCCAATACACATCAATCCACAAATGACTTAAGCTGTTCACTTTTTTAATGTGGCTGACACTCCCTCTGAGTTAAAATAAACCAATATCCCAGAGTAATTCATTTACTCAAACAGTACACTGACTGAACTGCTGTGAAGAGAGAACTGAAGATGAACATCGAGTGAAACCGTTTCAAACGATTCAGTTCGATTTGGTGAACTGGTTCAAGAAAATCCGGTTACATCGAGTGATTTGTTTGCGAACCGGATATCATTGAACTGTTGTGTTTTGAACTCGCTCAACAAACACGGAAGAGAAGACAATGCTGAATAAAGCCGTCGTTTTTGCTATTTTTGGACCAAAATGTATTTTCGATGCTTCAACAGATTCTAACGGACCCTCTGATGTCACATGGACTACTTTGATGATGTTTTTCTTACCTTTCTGGACATGGACAGTGTACCGTACACACAGCTTCAATGGAGGAACTGAGAGCTCTCGGACTAAATCTAAAATAGAGCCCGACCGATATATCGGCCGGCCGATATTATTGGCCGATATGAACTAATTGCATTAAAATCTGCGTTTATAACGGCCGATGAAACATGAGAAACAGAGTCTCATGCTTTACTCGTTATGAGTGTTGCATAGTTTGCCCACCAGAGGGAGGTCTGCAACTCCAGAGTTGACAACAGCGCCAGAAATTCACTACAGAAGAAAGCGATCAGCCAAGCCACGGAGATGTACTGTTTTGCCGGTGAGTCTGTCGTACGTCATGTGAAATGTTTGTAGATTTAATTCATACACTGTATATAAAAACGGTGTGGTAGTTCTAGCTAACGGTCCTATCATTATCACTTCTAAATACTCTGCTATTGCCGCTAATGCATTGCTATATTAGATTACCCACAAAGCTAATACCATGTTTATCAGTGGAAGAGCGCAAACGTTAATAAGAGGTCAAACTATAACGTTAGCGCTTAACTTATTCTTATTCTATTGCGGTGTGTTTCCCACATAATGACCGCGTAATGGTCTTTTCACACAGGACGCGGTATGCACGGCGCTTGCCGCTGGGTTCAGCGTTGCCCTTCAGATACAATGCGATTTTTACTGCACTGCGCTGCGCTATGGCGTAGGCAGAGTTTTTAAAACTTTTAGCGGGAGCTCTTTCATAGTCTGTCGTTCCTCCTTTCGGTCAGCAGCAAACATTTATCTGTCCCGTTGTAAGAAGCAAGCGATAGCGCTAGTCCTGCTGATGAGAATTAAGAGAGAAGCAAGGAAGAAGAGGCTACCCTCAGGCCCAGAGAACAATTTGGTGAATTCAGGCTGGTTACGTTACTCTAACGCTAATATAGCTTCCTTTTTAGCAGGCCCCTTAAATGCTTGCTATTAACTTGTTTGAAGGTGGTTCTTCTCAAAATTGACAGCGGTGTGTTCATGACACTAACGTTAACCATTCAACTTCAAGTTGATTCCGTAATCTTCTGGTAACAGTAGGCAAGACGATGTTTTGATTCAGACTGCACAAAGAGAAGAGAAGATATACGGGTCCGTTGTGAATGTGTCTGTGAGAGCAAATATAGTGTAGTTACAGTAACTACAGTAGGTGCATCAGAAATGATTAAACCAGAGGGGACATGTAAATAAATGTGAGCTGAACAAGCGCTTTTTTTTTTCTTCTTTTAAAAATCCATATCGGTCGGGCTCTAATCTAAAATATCTTAAACTGTGTTATGAAGATGAATGGAGGTCTTACGGGTTTGTAACGACATGAGGGTGAGTTAATAATGAAATAATTTTCATTTAATGGGTGAACTATCCCTTTAAAACCACTGCTTTAGGCTTTTTGGTGACAGTACTATTTCACAGCTTTACACACACATTGCATCACATTTGGCGACAGTATTAAAATACAAAACATAAGTCCAAGTTTTAAGTCATGAGGCTAAGATTTTAGATTCTTTTTTGTGTTCTGTCACCTCCTCAACAGGTACTCAGAAAGCTGGAGCCTCTGTGGCTCCTGGTAAAAAGTTCACCTACCGTTGGAAAGTATTGGAAGGTCCCTCCAGCAGTGATCCTTCTTGTCTTTCATACCTCTACTATTCTGCTGTTGATCCTGTTCGGGACACTAACTCTGGTTTATTTGGGCCCATACAAGTGTGCAAGAAAGGTGTTCTTGATGGAAGTGGCCATCAGGTAATGAACTGGCACAGACAATATGGTACAAAATAGGGTTTAAATATGAAGGATCATTCTGTGAAAAGAGGTTGCTTGACTGTCAACCAAAAACATCAAAGTTTGTTTTTAGGGATGCACGATATTGGATTTTGGCCGATATTCGATATGCCGATATTTTCAAAATAATTTTGGCCGATGCCGATACCGATATCGATATATATACAAATATATAATGATATATTTAAACTTTAATTTTACTGAAGAGAAATCCATGTATCTCTTCTGTACTGATTCTACCATAAATTTATTATTTTACAAATGTAGACAGACATTCACATCTGAAAAACAGGTCAATTTTTTCAGTTGGAGAATATCGGTTTGGCTCATCGGCAGAAATATTCATATCGGCCGATACCGATAATGGTCATTTTAAGCTTTTATCTGCCGATACCGATGTCGTGCCGATATTATCGTACATCCCTATTTGTTTTATATGAGCTGTTTTATTGGATATCAGGTTTGCAAATGAGGCCTAAATCAAGCAGTCACTCAGCATTTGAGACTAAATGTCAGTTTGTAGTTATTAATAAATGTATATTTTTCTTACAGTTTCTTTCAGGGTTGATTGTTTGAAGAATTCAGTGAACACTGAATGTAATGCAAGTAAATCTAATGGCCTATGTGTTTGTGTGTCATGTGTTTTTCCATGTTATTTCTTTAGTATGCCAACAAAATTCAGCATGAGTTTTTTCTCCTGTTCTCTGTGATGGATGAGAATGAAAGCTGGTATCTTCAAGACAACATTAAAAAGTTCGGCAGTGGTGTTTCAATTCAAAATAATATAGAGTTTCAGGAAAGCAATAAGATGCACGGTATGCATATGTGTTTAATCACATGATAATGTGCATTTAATGACACTTTGTTAATAAGCAAGTTTATGGTTTGACGGGATTCTAATAAAGAATGTGTGTGTTCCCTCTCAGCGGTGAATGGCTTCATGTATGGAAACCTGCCTGCTCTGGACTTGTGTAACGGAGAACATGTTATGTGGCACATACTTGGCTTGGGCTCTGAGGTGGATATCCATGGGGTGTATTTTGAGGGTAACACGTTTCAACGAGACGGGATGAACCGTGACACTCTCAATGTCTTCCCGCATACAGCAGTGACTGTTTATATGACACCTGACAATAATGGTAAGTCACACCACTTTTACATCAGGGATAAAAGTGTGTAAATGCTTATCCTGTACACTCAAGCAATGGAAGATATGACTGACTTTGAAAAGTTACTTGTAATGCTTTTACTAATAATGATTTTGAGATCCTAACCTGACTAACAATGTTTGTTTCCAAGAATAATCTGATTTTTTTTTTCTCCAGACACTTTTATATACATTTATTTACATTTACATTTATTCATTTAGCAGATGCTTTTATCCAAAGCGACTTACAAATGAGGACAGTGGAAGCAATCAAAAATAACAAAAAGAGCAATGATATATAAGTGCTGTAACAGAACACGTAGCATGGGCTTTTAAATAATATAACAAATAAAAAGAAAACAGATAGAATAAAAAAGAATAGAGCAAGCTAGTGTTAGAGGTCTTCTCACACACACACAATTGCATAATAAATGAAAATAGAATTCAAACAGATAAGAAAGGTAGTTCATTTTTTTTTTTAAGAATATAATTAAAATAGTGAGTGTTGAAGTTAGAAGATTGCTAAGGACTTATCTGCTCGGATTGAGTTGGGGATGTCATTACACCAGGAGGGAACATTTAATTTATAAGTCCGTAAAAGTGACTTCGTGTTTTTTTGGGATGGCACAATCAAGCGACTTTCACTTGCAGAACGCAAACTTCTAAAGGACACATAAGTCTGAAGTAACAAATTTAGGTAAGTGGGCTCAGAGCCAGTGGTAGTTTTGTATGCAAACATCAATGCCTTGAATTTCATGCAGCTATTGGAAGCCGGTGCAAATTGAATAACAGAGGTGTGACGTTTATTCTTTTTGGCTCATTAAAAATTAATCTTGCTGCCACGTTCTGGATTAATTGTAAAGATTTGATAGAACTGGCTGGAAGACCTTCTAAGAGAGCATTGCAATAGTCCAGCCTGGAAAGAAGAAGAGCTTGAACAAGGAGTTGTGCAGCATGTTCTGAAAGAAAGGGCTTGATCTTCTTGATGTTGAATAAAGCAAATCTGCAGGATCGGACAGTTTTAGCAATGTGGTCTGAGAAAGTCAGCTGATCATCAATCATAACTCCAAGGCTTCTAGCTGTTTTTGAAGGAGTTATGGTTGATGTGCCTAACTTGATGATGAAATTGTGATGAAACGATGGGTTTGCTGGAATAACAAGCAGTTATGTTTTGGCCAGGTTGTGTTGAAGGTGATGGTCCATCATCCAGCAAGAAATGTCTGTTAGACAAGCTAAGATGCGAATAGCTACCGTCGGATCATCAGGATTGAATGAGAGATAGAGTTGAGTGTCATCAGCATAGTAGTGGTATGAAAAGCCATGTTTCTGAATGACAGAACCTAATGATGCCATGTAGACAGAGAAGAGAAGTGGTCCAAGAACTGAGCCCTGAGGCACCCCAGTAGTTAGATGTTGTGACTTGGACACCTCACCTCTCCAAGATACTTAAAGGACCTATCTGATAGGTAAGACTCAAACCATTGAAGTGTGGTTCCTGAGATGCCTTTTGCCAGTAGGGGTTGATAGGAGGATCTGGTGGTTAACCGTGTCAAAAGCAGCGGACAGATCAAGCAGGATAAGTACTTGCCAGTCTTAGAGCTTCAACAACTGAGAGCAAGGCCGTCTCAGTTGAATGTCCACTTCTGAAGCCAGGAAAGGTTGAGAGCAACACATCTAATTCATCCAAAAAGTTACCCAGTGGTCCTGGGGTTGATAGACAACTACAAAATGTATTTTAAGAGGGTAGGTAACAGTAACTGAATGAGATTCAAAGGAGCTGTTGATACTCAAAGATGGTAAAGGATTAAATTTCCAATCATTAGAGATGAGCAGACCAGTACCTCCACCTCTTCCAGTCAAACGGGGGGAGTGGGAAAATGAGAAATTATTGGAGAGTGCTTCAGGTGTAGCAGTGTCCTCTGGTTTGATCCAGGTCTCTGTTAGGGCCATGAGATTAAGCTTTGAATGACTAATAATAGAAGTAATGAAATCAGCTTTGTTTACAGCACACTGGCAATTCCAGAGGCCAATACAAAAAGAAAGTGGTATATTAGCAGATATAGGCAAGTGCGCAGGTTGTTAAGATTGCACTGCCTACATTGTGTGATGTGTGGTTTGCGAGTGGTAGTGATAGTAAGGATCTGGAAACACATAATAAGAATTGGTTATAAACAAAAAACAACTGAAACAGAAATAAAACAAGGAGAAGGAAAAAGAGATTAATCAAAGCAATACTTATATTTCCTGCCGGTGTCCCTGCCCGGTCGAGTAGGTGGTCTTTACACTCTTCGGTCTTCACACCAGGAGGGCTTAACTGGAGGGCTGCCGCGACCACTGCCGAGATATTCTAACCTTATATATACTAACAAAACGGAAATTGAATTCAGCTGAACGCACTTTACTGTTTAGCACAACAAAGGTCTAAGCAAACGCACAACACTGACAACGTATGCGATAGAGTACGAGACCAAACGCAGCACGTCTCAACACAGTGTATACAGTTGTTGTATATACATATACAGTTGTTGGGTATAAAAAGCTTGTTGTTGTATTGTTAAATGATTTAAAGATATTTGCTCATCAGTATGCTCTTCTCCTCTCAGGCCAGTTTGAGCTGAGCTGTCTTACGGGTGAACACTACCAAGCTGGCATGCGTCAACATTATGAAGTCAAGTCCTGTTCAGCAGTGACTCCTGCAGCAGAAGATTTCCCCTCCACAGTGCAGTACTTCATAGCAGCAGAGGAGGTCGAGTGGAATTATGCTCCAGACCGCACATGGGAACTGGAGAAACACCAAACTACAATGAGGCACAGGTATACACACAAACTTAAAAGCATATGTACACACAGACATTTTACAGTCTGTGAGGATGAGTCGGGAAAAGTTAGGAATAGAGTTAACACTCAAGCTGAGACTTGTGTTACTCTTGTTACATTAATTTATTTACAAATTGTTAGAATGCATACACATTTAGACCCGTTCATGCCCATATCATCTCTTTGGTTTTATTTTATTTCCTGCTTTACTTAGCCCTGGAGAAATCTATCTTGAACATTCAGAAAATAGGATTGGTGCAAAATATAAGAAGGTGGTGTTTCGGGAATATTTAGATAAAACATTCACTGAAAAGAAACCCAGACGTCCAGATGAGGAGCACTTGGAAATAATGGGTATGTCACATCTTACTTTAAAAGTGTGAATTGTGAACTGCTTTTTCCATTAAAAAAAATGTATGATTTAGTTATAAATCATATAATACTGTAGCTCTCGTAAGTCAGTTGAAACCTGCTTCTCAATCATCAAATGCACACAAACACACACACATTATTATTATATTAAGGCTACAACAGCAACAATGGAACATAAAAGATCATTTGAGAACAATCTCAGTATTTTTTGGTAATCCAGTGAAAGTCACTGGTAACTAAAACTAGCCTAGTTACCAACTGTCTTCAAAATACTTTATTTTATGTTGTGCAAGAGAAAGCCAAAAAGAAACAAGGAACAAGGTTTTTATCAAATGATAAGAAATAACAAAACTAAAACTGCCAGCCAGTGACGGTAAATGTCTTTGAGTCATTCATTCATTTGATTCATTCAAACTGCTGATTCATTCAGGAAGTAAGCAGCTCACTTAATGAACAGGCTTTTTTATTCTGTGTGAGTCATTGGTTCATATGATTCATTTAAAACAGGGATTCATTCAGAAACAAATTAACACTGTGTTGCTCGGAGACACAATTCTGTTATGGCTTTAAAGGTAATTTCTCAGAGAATTAGGCAAAAACAGACAATATTGGGTTTAAAATCTAACTGTATGATGACGTACAGGTCTTGGGGGCGGGGCCAGTGCATTGACTTTTTGAACTTGTTAAACTGACAGCCCTAATATGTATATCTATACAGAGAGAAAATATAACTAGGTGTTATTAGTAACAATATTTATAGATGAGTGTTAGATTCACTATTGACAAAGCAGGTCTCTTTGTTTTAGATCATTCCCTTTGCTTTTGTTGTTCTACATTAGCTACGTTTACATGGACACTACTTATCTGATCGTAATTGAACACGTCAATCGAATTGAATTGGCCAGATCCGACTAAAATTTCGATCAGATTGTAAAGGGTGGATAATCCCTTTTGTAATCCGAGCGAGAGGACATGTAAACACTTGATCGGACTGAAAACCGAAACGGGAAAGTACTGCGAGTGCAGTAATGTAGACATAGCGTAATAACGTATGACGCGCAGAACGAGCTGTTCTGCCTGGTGACTAAAGTGTCATAAATAAGTGTCCTGTCATTATAAAACTCCCCTTTCACTCAGTGTATGTGAAGTGGGACAGGACCACGTCCCACCAGTCCTCGTTTAAGACTCACATCAACAGACGACTACTTTTGGGTGCGGGAAGGGGTGCTTTTACACCTTTTTTTTTTTTTTAAAGTAACGTTAACTAGTAAAACAGTTCATGTGCTGGTTGTCGCCTAATTAGGACCCGAATTAGTTAAATTTCACATGTGCTTTTTAAAATAGCATGCAACAGCAGCGGGAAACTCTGTATATTCATGCAGTGAGCGCATGTCAGAAGAGTAAATCCGATCAGAAGCTTGTGACATGTAAACGTGCATATCAACCCAATCACTTTATTCAGCATTCATGTAAACACTACATTGTCAATCAGAATGAATTAAATCCGATGATAGCAAAAAGTGTCCATGTAAACGCACCTACTGACTCTCAGTTTATGTGCAGGACCCATCATTCGAGCTGAGGTTGGTGAGAGGATTCAAGTTGTGTTTAAAAACAAAGCCAGCAGGCCATATTCTGTTCATGCCCATGGAGTGAAGACCAGTAAAACCCATCAGAACGGTGTTCAGCCAGGTCTGTTATTACTCAGATTTGTCTTTTATGTGGTCAGGAGTGATTCAGTAGTATACCAGTAAGTAATCCTCTGTGTTGCATGTATTATAGGTGACATGATGACATACAGCTGGACCATTCCAAAGCGATCCGGTCCAGGTCCCAGTGATCCTAACTGTATAACGTATGCCTACTACTCATCTGTCAGCGTGGTTGAGGTATAAAACGTGTAACCATACACACTGTTTTTATGCAACGGTGATCCGTATCATTAAACCAAATGTAGATTGTTGATAGTGTGAGTTTTTACAGATCTTCTCTATTAATGTTCTTCAGGACTTGATGAGCGGTTTGGTGGGTCCACTGATAGTGTGCCGGAAAGGCACCCTGAACACTGACAGACGTAGGACAGACATCGATAAAGAGTTTGCCCTACTTTTCATGATTTTCAGTGAAAATGAGTCCCACTACCTGGATGAAAACATAAAAACCTACCTCAACAAAGACCCTGAACATTTTCCAGAAAAATATGATGGGGACTTTATGGAGAGCAACAAAATGCATGGTAATTATGTGTCATTGTTTGTATTACAAGTTTTCTGGAGAAACACATGGTGTAGACTTTTTGAAGAAGAACTTAAAGCTCTCTCTCTTTCTCTTCCACAGGTATTAATGGAAAGATGTATGCTAACCTCCATGGGTTGGATATGACAGAGAAAGACAGGATCGAGTGGTATATGATAGGACTGGGGAATGAGGTCGACATGCACACTGTGCATTTCCATGCTCAGAGCTTCATTTACAAAGTACATACACAAACACACAGTGAGGACAGTGAGGGGTGTTGACACCTATGCAAGCGACAATGCATATTTATGACCTGACATACAAATTCATGTCCATTAATATGTAAATCAGTTGCAGTTTCACATAGGAACCTCAAATCAGTTTATTTTTAATAATAATAATGAATGTATTTATTCAGTTTCACAGTATTTATGCATTCATGGATTTATTTATTTATTTACCTAGATAGCAAAAAAATCTATATGAATAATAAAAGCAGAAAGGGCAGTCTCAGTATTCAGCCTTAATGTTTTTAGTCTTTTTGCATTCATCATTAAAAGAAGCATTTTTCATTAGTTGGGCACTGTGTGCTTTTGATTTACTTTAAGGTTTGGTTCATAAGATTAAGTTGTTATTATTAACATTATTTTTCAGTACATAGTCTTTTTATTTCTTTGCATTGAAGCTTTGCTGCTAAAAGCAGAATACGAAACACTGTTTACATTTACATTTTATATATTGTAATATCAAAGGCCCATGCCCCCCCAGTAGTAGTTCACTCCTGAAACACACTAATGCATAAATACAGTTAAAGTGTCAAAACGTCTCTCAAACACTCTCATTTTCTCTCCCTCAGACGGATCGTCCTCATCGTGCTGATGTATTCGACCTGTTCCCAGGAACATTTCAGACCATAGAGATGACTGCAGAAAGTCCTGGACAGTGGCTGCTCCACTGCCATGTGTCCGACCACATCCATGCGGGGATGGAGACGCTTTTCACTGTTCATCCTAGAGGTTAGTAGTGTCAGTTTTCACATCGAGCCTCGGAGCTCCAAGCCTAGAGAGAGTCTTCAATGCTATCATGAGGATGCTTTCACACTAATAATGTGGACCTGAGTTCAAGTTGCTTGGTTGTTGTCAGATCATTCTTCAAGACTCAGATATGCATTAGTGCTTTAGTGTCAGGCTCGCTCCAACATCTGCATGGAGGTTTTCTAGTAATCCAGAAGTCCTTGATTAGCTGGTTCAGGTTTGCTTGATGACAGTGATCTTCCAGGAGCAGGATGCACTAGCTAACCATGATGCTTGAAGAGATGGAAGTTATTTCTCCACGTTTCCTGAATTACATCTGCTGACCTGCAACAGTATGTGTGTGTGTGTGTGTGTGTGTGTGTGTGCGTGTGTGTGTGTGTGTGTGTGTGTGTGTGTGTGTGTTTGTGTGTGTGTTGGTAAACGAGAGAGTGTGTAGATGGTAAATCCAAAAAAAAAAAAACATAATGAAAGAATATTTGTGCTTGTTCTTCTGCATCTTTTGAAGCTTTAATTCACATTATGTAGAGAGTTGACCTCCAGTGTGGATCGCTTTCACATTGCTTTGACATTAAATGTTTTTATGAATTCGATAAATTAAGATTAATAAACAACACATAACATGACACGTATAAACCCTTAAAAATATGCATGTACTTTCTTTTCTGAGTTCCCTGTTGAGTTGAGAATAATTGCGAGAGTGAATGACTAAACTTTCTAAAGTGACTGTTTCTTTTGTATTTTATCATCAGGTAGAGCTGGGGGAAATCCAGACAGAGGTAAATTAACAGTTATGTTCAGTGCTTTGTTTATATTCTTAGCAAAGCATGAGATGTTCATACACATTGTGAAAACTGTTTTAAAAAATGATATCCCTGTTTGTTTTGTTTTTTCCAGCCTTCAGTCATTTTCTGTCTACTCCGATGTTGTGTCTCCTTGGAGTGGTCCTGTCACACTTCATAGCACACTGAAACAAGATCGAAGTGACAATAGAGCTGATAATTACTGCTGTGACACTGATTCTCACTACTTAGTGACCTCATCTAGTATATTCACTGTTCTGCTGTTGAGGGAAACATAATATAAATATTAGTCAGTCCATTTTGATTTAACATGCATGTAATGATCAATGAGTCAATAGAATCGCAGCCTGAAGAACAATGTACTTTACTCCCCAACACTGCATGTTTATCTGACTCGAAGCACTGAAGAGAGCAATGAAAGACTACATATTATTTTTTCTTTATCTTTTGCTGAAATGTAAGCATGACACAATACACCATAAACACAATGCCACAGCTGTACTTAAAGTAGAATTATACTGTGTCACATAATTTTAATTCCCATGAATGCATTAACACTAGTGATGACACAGCTGTATCTGTTTAGTAGCAACAGAGTACGAGTAAGTTAATTAATGAGTGTGTGTGTGTTACTTTCTTACTCAGTATGTGTTTTGTATGTATGGTTACACAGATGAACTGGTTTGTAATTGTTCAGGTTTTTTAATTTATTTTTGTTGTTGTTGTTTTGTTTTTGTGTGTGTGATTGAAGATTGCTGTGTAACATTTCTATTTCTGATGTGGACTGTTTGTAATCTAAGTGGGTGACTGTTTTTCTGATGAACGTTGGCTGATGTTCTGCTACTGAATTCCAAATTATAAATTGGAAATGTGGAAATGTGTTTGGGCATTCAGTGAATATACATGTGTGTGTGATAACTTCATGATAGTGTGTTGTGTTAGTGTAAGTTAAGTATTATTTAAACCCTACAGCATCTCCTAATCCTGACCATTGCACACAGTCGTTCAAGCACAGGCCAAAGCTGTTTCTCCCACAGCTGGCCTTCAGTGTGTAAGAAGAATCAGTAAAGCAGAAGTGAAAGAATGATCGGGAATTGAAAGTAATTGGGAACAGGAAAGGGGGCACTTTATTGATTGATGTTGTGCTTGAAATAAAACATTAAAATGGTAGATAAACACCAATCTGGTCTGTGTGTTGACTGTCCAGAGGAAGAGACAGTGGAGCATGTGATTCTACAGTGTAGGAAATACAAGACACAAAGAGAGGTGATGGAAAATGATAGACAGAAAGAGCTCGGGTTACAGAACTGTTCAGGGATACTGCTTTATAGTAAAATATGATGGATAAATCGGATAAATAATGTTTTGTTTTTCTCCCCTCAATCGTGAAATGATCGTGGTTCATTAGATGGTGGCTGAAATGGATGGTCGTTAGAAGAAGAAATAGGGAAATTATTACACTTAAAACTCTGTTGAATAATGCACTGAGTCATGATACAATATATAATGCTTTAATGAAACACTGTTCAAAAGGATTAAGAAATTGTTGTTTTTGTTTAGAAAAAGATGCATTGGGATCAGCATTTATAGACATTCTGAACTCTATTGGTGTTAGACAACACGTTTCAGGACCTACTCATTGTCGACATCATTTTTTTTTTTTTTGAAGCATCGAAAATCGACTTTATTCAGCATTGTCTTCTCTTCCGTGTATTGGAAAATGTAAATACAGAAATGCATTGTCATTTTGCATATTACCTTCCAAATTGAATATTGCTACCCATGCTTCCACAGACTTGACTTGACTTGAGTTCAGTTATTCCCGTTACATCCACGGTGCACACTCCAGTCCAGCAGGTGGCGTGAATGCGCTGTCGTCTGTTTGCCAACCGCGATTAAACCCCAGAAGAAGAAGAAGAAGAAGAAGATCAACAAGAAAAACAAGAAGAACTAAATGTTTGGGGAAATAGTGTCGTTGTTTGCTTATCTACATCGGTATTCGTTAAAGCTTGTCGGTATTCAGTACAGATTGGGACAATGAGTACTTTCTGAGCGCCTTCTTCAGTCAGTTGAACGCAGTGTGGATGTTGGTGATTTGGAGAACTTTATTAGGTGATAAGAGAGGAGAGTGATGGCGATAGCGCACGCCGCCACAGACTATGTGTTCACGGACTTCGTGCTGAAGGAGCCCGCCTCAGAGAACCGCTACAGAGGCATCCGTCTGGAGCTGGCCCTGGATAAGATGGTGACCTGTGTGGCTGTGGGACTGCCCCTCCTGCTCATCTCTCTCGCCTTCGCCCAGGAGGTGTCTGTCGGTCTGTATCTCTCTCTCTAGGAACTCTTTCCCATCTGATGATGCTGATGTGTGCAGTGTTGAGAGCAGTGAAGGCATGCACACGTGCCATGTGTTCTTTCACTGTTTACACAGTAGTTGTTACACAGTATCTGTTCAATAACAGATCAGTTTCCAGTATAACTACCACACCTGGGGGATTCCACAGAGTTTCACTGACTTTCATTTCCAAACAGTCTGAACTCTGAAGTAACTTTCAGGATAAGTAGTTATGATAGTTTATTCTTTGATCATAATCTGCTCTGGATTGGTAAAGCTACTGTATTCATCTTCAGAGGTGTTCGTCTTCAGTAGCTGTTACAGCAGATTATGCTGAATGTTATTATATTAAGAACATTACATTGATAAATTTATATATATATATATATATATATATATATATATATATATATAGCATTATTATAAGTTACGTTTATTGTATACTATTGCAAAATTATTATTTTATTTTAAACATGAAGTTCGGCATTAAAAAGTTAATATACTTGCTACGTCTCACTTCAAACTATTTCTATTTTTAATCGTAATTTTTATTTAGCATCAAACAAAAAAATGTAAACGGTTTGATGGAAAATAAGATCAACTTGAATAATAATGTGTCTGGAATCATCTGAAATTGATCAATAACAACTAACGTAAATGTTAAAGTGAGATTGTTCTCATATAGTAAGGCAACTGATGTAAAAAACAAAAAACACAAGCACAAATGTTTGAGTTAGTGTATCAGATGAAAATGCAATGCTTTTTTTGGTGTTTAATTATCTGCAGAAAACATTTTAGCACTGAGCCCATCGTAGCAGCCAAAACAGTATCAAATGACGTTTTACAGCTTTATTTTTGTTTAGTTTTTCTCCAGCTGGAGTCCCTCGTTTGTGTTGTTTCCTAATGAGGAAGTTTTACACACTGCATATTTTAGCACAGAAACCTGAAAGACTTGACTGTTGTAATATCTTAAGATTACTGATCTTGTGTGCGACTTGTTTTTTTGTTTTATTTTGATCAATTTGATGTGAAACATGATGTGAAAATGTAAGATAAATGTTCATGTTCAAGCTTTAAAGAAAAGATGCAAAAGTCTAAAATATCCGATTCTCTTTCCTGTAGGTACACAGATTAGTTGTTTCTCCCCGACGAAGTTCTCGTGGCGTCAGGCAGCGTATGTGGATTCGTTCTGCTGGGCTGCAGTGCAGACACAGGACACAGGAGGACTGCCGCTGTGGCTGCACAAGGTACACCACCCAACACTTGCACTCTTTACTGGGTTCTCCTCAGGATTTATGTGTGCTAGCTGAAGAGATACTCAGCAGAGCATGCTGCATTAGCACCTCATATCTGATTATAACATCTCATAGACTATAACACGCTCTCACACATTTCTAATGTGCTCTCAGATTCATTAGTTCCTGATGGGTATTGTCTTTTCATGCATAGGTGAAGACCCCCATCTGAAAATATCATTAAAAAACCATGCTGTGTATTGTAAATAATATAGTGGTAAAACAATACAAATGTTAAGTGGCAGATCTAAGTAAGACTTCCTCTGTCCCAGACGAAACCTAACATACTTTTTGGAGGATGCAAGATTTAATTTAATAATTATGAGCGCGTGGTGAAAGAGGACTTATAACAACAAGCCAACTATGAGCGTCTATGGACTCATACCCAAAAATGCATCGAACACCTCAGAAAAGCAGAACGGGCCTCTGGTTCATGATGATAACATTGGTTTCATTGCCCTAAAGAATACAGGCAGAACAACTCTTTATTCATTTAGCATGAATGACTCTCATTCACAGACAGCCCTTTCTTTGACCTTCATATCACATATCCTCAGGTCACTGTGTGTATTATTACTGTATTGTATATTGTGTTTTGTATTATATACTGTTTTATGTATGCTTTTGATTTCATGTAGGTTCTCTCTGAATTTATCTTCGGATGATCTAATTGAGAGTTTACATTATATGTGGATACTTATGCTACATATTAGTGTTATAGGACCCTTTAGTAGTCTTTGCATCAACTTCCAGTCGAGTTACATATGCAAACTATATAGTAAAGTTTGTAGGCAGAGAAGCCTAGCCGGAAAATTTTACATTGTTTTAAAAGTTTCAAGTTTGAGGGTTTTCAGGTTGAACTAATTTTAAGTAGTTTTGAAGGCAATAAAATCTATTAGAAAAATATATAGATTAATAGACGGATAGATACATAAGAAATAGTAAACTAGCATGTTGGTAGCATGATTAGCTAGTGACTAGCATGTTGTTAACATGTTTGTAGCACCATAACAGTATATGTTGAGGAGCGTAACATTTCCATCAAATGCTTGAGGCATTCTACAGCTAATACTAAACCTAATACTATGGAAAACTCCGACTCATTTCCCATAACTGCATTCTCTGGTTTCTTTAATGGCTTCATCCACTTTCGCTGCCTTTTGTATGTATGTTTATTTGTTTGTTTGTTTAGATTAACTGTGTGTTAGCATTTAGTTAATAAAACTTCTGTGCACAAATTACAGAAGTCTCTGGTCCTGCTACCTGATTTAAATAGTTGTAATTAAACATAATTGTTATTATTTATATACATTTCTCTTTTGAGCTAATTTGCTACATAACGTTATTATATTAATGTGTGGCTTAACTTTTTTTGGCAAGACCTGTTGTGTTCTCAGTCTAATTAGTGTTTTAATTTTGAGTTATTCAGTATAAAATGACTATTATCTTAACTTTAAATATTATGCAGCTTTGAGGAAATATAAAGCTGTGTATCCTAAAACTAAAACTAAAAAGGTCCTAAAATAGAGCCTTGTGGCACTCCGTATTGGACATGTGATTGATTTACCACTTCTTCATTTACCAATGCAAAGTGTTAACAGTCAGATTACATCTCTAAAGTTTGTGTGAAGATATGCAAAAGCTGAGACAATACCAAACAGAAATATTTTATTTTTTCTCCCTCGTTACTTTAAGGTGTGTACATTTTTGCCACATAAATTGCTAAAATAATGATTGTATCCAAACATACAAAAGTCTAAAGAGGCTTCATAAAGAAACTAAGTTTTTATTTACTTCAAACTATAATAAAGAAATTTTTTTCCCCAAACAAAATCATGAATGTATTGTAGGAAAGAGTCCTGTGTGGGTCCTGTTTGATAAACCTGCACCCACCCTGCTATCCGACAGCAACGCTAATTTAATTCAATACCCAAACTTGACTCAACTGCATAAAAACAGTGACCCAGACTGCACCCGCATTAAATCTTCTACAAGTAGTAGACAAAAATCATTTATTGTTTCATGTTACTCAAGCATTTAACCATTAGGCATTCTGAGCTAATACATTTAAAACAATTAACAAACACGCAGCCCAACTTGTTTACAAAAACAGACCGTGTCTTCAGACCGTGTGACAGAATTTGTTGAAATAGTGTTGGCTAAATGGACATGCAACCCATCGTGCCTGTCACCCGTCCGGTCCACACAGCAGCTCACACAAATCTTATTAGGCCCTAAACTGCACTTCTCTCCCCTCTCTCTGCAGTTCTTCCCTTATGTGCTGCTGCTGGTGGCAGTATCAGTTTATTTGCCGGCGTTGTATTGGCGCTTCACAGGAGCTCCAGTGCTTTCTTCTGATCTGACCTTTATAATGGAAGAACTGGACCGGTCCTATAACAGAGCCGTCAAACTGTCGAAATGCCTTTACACAGCAGGAAAACTGGACACTGAGTCAGCCCGCATGGACTCACACAGGTAAACTGGACACACACACACACACACACACACACGTCTGGCAGTTCTTCTTGATGTACTTTCAGAGCACACAGGGCTGTCACATGGCTATTGAAATACACACACACACTCAAGCTACCCTCCCAACATTACGTTTCTATAAAAGTTGCTTTTTCACAAACTTTTTTCTTTTCACTTCCATCTCTCACCAATCATACCATTCCTATTACACACCCATAACATTTCAATCCTGTTATTGATGCATGTTTTTTTCTTCTTCAGCTCTGTGAGAGATCTTACCGAGAGCTACTTTAAATATCCTCTGGTGGAGCAGTACCTGAGGACCAAGCGCTTCTCTCGAGGATTACTGATCCGATACCTCCTCTGCCGCACCATCACTTTCCTGGCCCTCGTGCTAGCCTGCATCTACCTCTGCTTTTACATCCATCTCTCCTTCACAGATGAGTTTCAATGTGACATCCGCACCGGAGCGGTTCTCAACGACTCCTCAGTTCCTCCGGCCATGCAGTGCAAGCTTGTCGCTGTGGGCATCTTTCAGCTCCTGAGCTACATCAATCTGTGTGTGTATCTGCTGCTGGTGCCATTGTGCTTGTACGCCATGTTGGTTCCGTTCAGAAGGACCTTGGGCTTCTTGAAACCCTACGAGATGTTACCCACTATAGGGGTAATGCAGTTTGGACCGGTGACCTGGGATGATCAAGCACTGTACCTGCTGTTTCTGGAGGAGAACCTCAGTGAGCTGAAGAGTTATAAGTGCCTGAAGGTGTGTTGATGTGTGATGCCTATAGTCTCTCTGCTCCATTCTTTGGGTATAATAGTACATCGTAAAGATTTATTCATTCATCCAGTTTAGTCATTTAATCATAAACTGCTGCATCCAATTTCAAAATGCATTTGTTTAAGTTCGTATTGATTTTTGGTGTAAGAGAGAGTTTTTTAATGTGTGTGTTTTATGTTTGCAGGTGTTGGAGTTGTTAAAAGAGCAGGGAGAGGACTCGTTTGACGCCTTGCAGCTGTTGCAGACTCTTGGACAGGTTAAGACCGATGTGGTGGACGGCAGATTGACAGGAAAGGACCAGAAAATCAACAGCACCAACAATGGTGACATTGAAATGAAAGGTGTGGTAGTTTATACATCAAAAATATGCAATATAATTTTTTTTTACAGGGGTATAAAGTTAATAAATTGGTGCTCTTTGGATGCATGATTTCTTAGTTCTTTAAAAAAAACTTATAATGCTACGGCAATCCAAAATATAGTGGAAAATAGTTAACCTTGTTCTCACATGGCTTTACATTAAAACACCTCACAAGTGCACTGACACTTCAACGAGGTGCATTTAAACAGTCACGATACACTCACCTGATTAAGTGTAAAAACAACACTGGCTACTATTTTGTGTAAATATAATTGAGGAAGAAAAAAAACATAAACAACATACTTACACGCACACACAGAATACCTTTAGATCTCAAGATAATATCATAAAATACAACATAGGAAAGAAAGAAAAAACAAGGCAGTTACAAAAAAAGGTGAAAAATCGAGTTTGGCATTTAAAACATGAAAGGCAATAGTCAAAAAGGTGTAAGCGGGGCACTTTAAGGTAGAGTAGTGATGAAGTGATCAGACACTGACTCAGTGTGTGTGTTTCTCCAGAGGTCTCTCCTCTGCTGCAGGATGCTGGCGTGAGAAGTCCTGATGGAGAGAAGGTTGTGCGTCAGAGGGTGATCTGAGCTGAGCTGAGCTGGGCTGTGGTGTGTACAGAGAGTGCTGCGTCACACACCTGGAGCACACACAGGAAGAGGAAGATGTGTGAACATCTGGAGCACACAGAGGAATAGATGGAGGAAGACTGGGAGAATGCCGTCCTTTCATGATGAATGCATTACTAAGACTCACGGACTGCAGTCAGATCCTGTTTTAGTGCTTCTTGTGGGGTTGGATATGAACTGCTTTATATTACCTTAGTTTCATAGCAGAAGATGAAGAGTTATTGTGTGGAAATGATGCCTTTACTTGACTTGTAAAACTGACTTATTCAGGTCCATGCTCACATTGTCACGCACCAGACCAAAGCTGCCTGTGAGTGTCTGCTGATTCTCTCATTCTGAAATAATGAGGAAAATGTAATAAACTGAATGAAAATGTTAATCTGAGAATCTTTTTGAAATGTGAATTGTGGGAAGAGGATGAAATTGGATTATCTGCCGTTTCTGCGCAGATTGATTTGTCCATTTGTTTTCTGCATCCATGGCATTTTTAATACTTGTGTGAATCATGTTTTGTGTCTTTGTTCTGAAAAATAAAAAAAGATTTTTTTTCTTTTTTCCGTTTCTTTCCTCGGGTACAGTTGCTGTCATATGTTTGTATGTCAAAAACGTAAAAAAAAATATTTTATTCATAAATGTACAATTCATAATATAAATTAAAATGAACAAATTTAAAATGATTTTAAGACTCGTAACGTAACGCGCCTGCAACGTCATCGGCAGAAGACAAGTGAAGCGTACGTCATCAGCTCGCGCAGGAGTGTGCAGCTCGTAACAGGTTTGTGGAGTTTAATAATCGTTGTTTGTGTGGAACAAAAAAAAAAGATTTTAATTATCGCTAACAATAATATAAAAGCATAACGCATTTAATTCGTTATCTAGGTAATGTTCTAAATGCTGAATGAAGACGACTGACGTTAACGTGTTTACAATCTCCATTGCTCAGAAGCTTCTCTCAGTTTACTTTACTTTTTTAGTCACCACGCTGAGAATCAGCTCTTTCCACGATAACACTGGCAACAGTTCTCATAAGCCTTGTTTCCACTGGTGCTATTTCATTAGGTTCATGACTTTATTATCATTCTAAAGTCTGTAAAATATTCATAGAGATTAAGTAGATGTGTTGACTATGAATAATGGCTGCATTGTTGCTTTACTAATCTACACTATTAAGACAAAATATAAGACAAAAAATAATTAAAACAGAGTCCCATCAAAAGTCTTTCTCCAGTCTGTCCTGTGTTGATCTATTAAAGGGATAGTTCACTCCAAAATGAAAATCAGTCATCGTTTTCTCACCCTCAAGTTTTTTATATTTTGGTAACCAAACAGTTTTGTTTGGAGATGAATATCACATTTCAACAGAACAAGGCATTACACTCAGGTTTGGCCTCAGATCAGCCTCCCTCTGTTTTATAAGTGAGAAAAATACTAAATAAATGGATTAATTTCCTTCTAAATTACAAAGGAGCGTGTCACTTGAAACAAGGTTCTGTAACCCTAACAGTGTTGTTGACCGTGTGTGTGTGTGTGTGTGTGTGTGTGAGCGCAGGATGGCACACACATGGGCCGGGGGTCACTCCACGGCTGTGCTCTGTGCTGGAGTCTCCTCTGAGTCTGAGTCTGTGGTGGTCACCGGAGCAGAGGGAGGAGAGCTGACCCTGTGGACTCACGACGGGTCACCAGTCTCTAAACTGCACCTGGGCGCTGGAGATGATGTCACGAGTCTGGCTTTCTCACCGTCGAGCCCCTGCGTGCTGTACGCCTCTCACGGGCGCACGGTTAGTGCACTAGACACCAGGAACCTGAAGACGGCCGTGACGGAGCTGACAGACGTGGGCGAGGAGGAGATCAACTGTGTGTCTGTGAACCCGAGCGGGGCTCTGCTCGCTGCTGCTGACGACTCTGGAGCCGTGAGGGTCATCGACCTCCAGCTGGAGACAGTCATCCGCACGCTGAGGAAACACCACAACATCTGCTCGTCCGTGACCTTCCGACCTCACCGGCCTCAGAGTTTAGTGTCTGCAGGCCTCGACATGCAGGTGAGAGAGACCCTGGTGCAGGTCCTGTGAAGAGCAGCGGTCTCTGATGTGTTCACATTATTAGCCGTGTCTATTATTTACATATTGGCTGTTTATCAGTATTTATAAACCACATTCGGCATGCCCATATTCTACATCCTTAACTTGACGACTAGGCTACTTTACTGTTATTAAGCAGCAAATTAGAAGTTTATTGAGACAAAAGTCCCAGTTAATGGCGAGAATTGGATATTTAAATTAAGCATGACCATTATTTTTTTAAGGCATGTATGGGGTTTCTTAAGAAAGATATTAAGATATCTTTTTATGAAACTTGAGTTACAAGCACACAAACGTTGGAAAAAATAATGTCTTTCAGTAATGTTTTTCATTTTAATAGTGGGAACAAAATACATCTCAGGTTTTGATTGTTATTTGTTCTTCAGACTTTCCTCCTAAAAAAAAATGAAGTTTCGTCTGTATGTAAAGTGACCCACATTTGGTTTCTGACCACTGAAAATGAACAATATGTTTCCAGAGCCATATTTAGATCCCTATATATCTCGAACTGAAGCATGCAGGGCCTTTAATAATTAAAATAGCAAAAAGAAAGTTTGTCGAGACCCAAAATCTAAAAGGCCATTAAGATATATTTAATATTTCTTGAGTTACACACATGCAAACTTGAAGAAAAAACTTGAAAGGTGTTTTTCCCCATTTTTGAATACACAGTAATGGCATATATTGCAATGAAGATTGTTGAAGTCAGCATACTTTATTAATAGAAACCGGCCCCTTCGCTGCAAATCCAGCGTGTGATGCTGAATGAGATGGTGTGTCTGGTTTGTGTTTCCCATCTCGCAGGTGATGCTGTGGAACCTGCCAAAGGTGCGTCCGCTCTGGACCTACAGTCTGCAGCACACACAGGGAGAAGACGCTGGTCCTCAGAGAGCGGGCCAGATGTTCAACCCTCCTCTCGCTCACTGTGTTGATGTCACGTCCTGCGGTGACCTGCTGGCCTGTGCTGCTGAGGATGGCTTCATCCACCTCCTGCGGGTGTCTGAGGACTCCAGGCTCAGGGAACGAGGGATGTTCAAGGCTCACTGTCAGGGAGCATCACAGGCTCACTTCATCAGCTTCCTGTCCCATCCGTACTGGCTGGCCACCGGAGGAAACGACGGCCTCGTGGCTCTCTGGGACCTCAGTGAAAATGCTCTGGTGGCCAATGAGAGGAAGCACAAAAGCCGCAAGAAGAAAGCTAAAGCCAGAGCGAAGGCAGCGTCTGGAGCTCAACACCAGAAACAACAGATGAGGGGCGAGGAAGCAGAAGCTGGCAGTGCTTCAGAGACGCATGGGAAACCCGAACCAAAATGGTCTTTTAATCACGGGGAGAAGGTGAACTGGGTTTGTCCAGCTGTGTTAAAGGGAAAGCCGAGTCTGCTGGTAACAGACCAAAGCCCCAATCCATCGGTGTATTCACTGGATGAACTATAATGTGTGGGAAATCCTTTTAAAATCATGTCAACTTAATGCAAGATCTACAGCTCAGATTATGCCTTCCGCAGTCATTTCTTGCTCATCTTTTGGTCTGATTTTGCCAGTTTTCAGAGGTGGACCAAGTACTCCACGACTTGACTCAAAGTACAGAATAACTTGCATGTAAAAAGTACTTAATTCCCAAAAGTACATTTCCTTTTTCATGTCAATGCACTGTTTTATTATTGCTGTATGTAATACTTGTAATGCCTCTGAAGCAACTAACAATATTAGACCTTCTGAATACACCGACTAGCTTGTAGTAACTTTGGAATTAAAAGCTTTTGAATGTTAAAAACTAACAGAAAGAAAAAAGTTTTATTTAATGCCCCACAAAAGCAGGATGGTAGTGACCTCAAAACAAAAAAAATCACCCACTGACTTTCAAAGCTGCTCCATTGTAACTACGTCAAGGACCTTGATAGTAACGTAGTGGAGTGAAAATGACCATATTTGTGGTCATATTTGACTTTTAAATGTATTGAAGTTAAAATAAGTTTCCAGAAAAAAAACTCATGTACAGATAGGCTAAAAGCTTACTTATAAAAGCAGTTACAGTCCACCTCTGGCTGTTTTCAGTGTCACTAATGCATGTGAATGAGTTTTTCTTTCCTGCTTGTTTGACCAACTTTATCTTGAGCTGACGAGTGAAGAGGAGTGCACGTCACCTGGAAACTGAACTACTTCTGCAGAGCTTCTGTCATGTGCATCCTACAGATACTCTACTATCCCATGATGCCATGGGAGAGAATTTGTAAATGGTGGGAAAACACAACTGATGTTGTAGGTCACCTGACAATAATAACATGGCAGATGCATCATGTCCAGATGTATGCATACAGAAAATATCTCAGAGTAATTTGCAATGGCTACTTAACCTGAAAGTACCTTAGTTATTAGAACCAAAAATTTTACTTATCCATCTACTCAGAGCAAATTGTTTTGAGTAAACCTCATTTAAGGAATATACTCAGACTTCTCCTTGTCGTCTAAAGTGCCATTTCACCATCCATCAATGCTGATGTTATTGCTTTGAGTCCTATTACCTCCATGTTGAATAAACTTTACAGACACTTGTTTTACTTATTGAATGATTTTAAATCAGTCTCAGGTCTCAAAGAGCTGAACTTGCTTGTTTTAAACCTGGAAAGCTTCAGTAAAGTAACAAGCAGTCATTTAGCCATCTTTAATATAATTTACACTCACACTTGCTTCTAGCGAAACAATATACAACACAGTTGAATAGAAGTACAATGTTGACCTGGCTCCAGTTTGAACTCAAAAAGTGAAAACACTAAGGCCAACAGAAATGCCATTCCGTTTCATACCGAATACATTGATTGTGGTTTAACTTTCAGTGTGCTGTATCTGTAGGACATGCTGTATACTCCTGGATTGGTACAACACTGAAGAAAGAAAAAAAATCCAGAGAAGCTGCTCTACATGAGTTTCTGAGTGATCTTGATTCTAGTTGTGGAGATTTGAGCTCGTCAGAGCTTGGCCAGGCACTTCTCCAGAGCTTCGATGTCAGCATCTCCATCTTCTTTACTTCCTCGTGCGCTGCACTCGATGAACTCCACTCGACTGGGCAGCTGAGAGAACTCGAAATCTCTGCCTCTCTTCCCCAGATACACAGATCCCCCATCAGCCCCGTCCTGAGAGGAGAGAGCAGCGGAGCGCGTCACTCTCAGAGTATTCCTGTGGAGGACAAATAGTCGAGCTATTACAGTAACACTCGTTGCACACAGGACCACAGTCTATCTGTTACAGTAACGCACGTAGCACACAGGACCACAGTCTATCTGTTACAGTAACGCTCGTAGCACACAGGACCACAGTCTATCTGTTACAGTAACGCACGTCACACATACGACCAGTCGCTCTGTTACAGTAACGCACGTCGCACACAGGACCACAGTCTATCTGTTACAGTAACGCACGTCGCACACAGGACCACAGTCTATCTGTTACAGTAACGCACGTCGCACACAGGACCACAGTCTATCTGTTACAGTAACGCACGTCACACATACGACCAGTCGCTCTGTTACAGTAACGTACGTCGCACACAGGACCACAGTCGATCTGTTACAGTAACGCACGTCGCACACAGGACCACAGTCGATCTGTTACAGTAACGCACATCGCACACAGGACCACAGTCTATCTGTTACAGTAACGCTCGTCACACACAGGACCACAGTCTATCTGTTACAGTAACGCACGTCACACATACGACCAGTCGCTCTGTTACAGTAACGCACGTCACACACAGTACCACAGTCTGTTACAGTAACACTCGTTGCTCTCAGGACCACAGTCGATCTGTTACAGTAACACTCGTTGCTCTCAGGACCACAGTCGATCTGTTACAGTAACACTCGTCGCTCTCAGGACCACAGTCGATCTGTTCTCAGGACCACAGTCGATCTGTTACGGTAACACTCGTCGCTCTCAGGACCACAGTCGATCTGTTACAGTAACACTCGTCGCTCTCAGGACCACAGTCGATCTGTTACGGTAACACTCATCGTGCACAGGACTACAGGCCCTCTGTTACAGTAACACTTGTCGCGCACACAGGACCACTGTCGATCTGTTACAGTAACACTCGTTGCGCACACAGGACCACGGTCGCTCTTTTACAGTAACACTTGTCGCGCACAGGACCACAGTCGGTCTGTTACAGTAACACTCCGTTGTGCACAGGACCACAGTCGATCTGTTACAGTAACACTCGTCGCGCACAGGACCACAGTCACTCTGTTACAGTAACACTCCGTTGTGCACAGGACCACAGTCGATCTGTTACAGTAACACTCGTCGCGCACAGGACCACTGTCGATCTGTTACAGTAACATTCGTCGCACACAGGACCACAGTCGATCTGTTACAGTAACACTCGTCACGCACAGGACCACAGTCGATCTGTTACAGTAACACTCGTCGCTCTCAGGACCACAGTCGATCTGTTACAGTAACACTCGTCGCTCTCAGGACCACAGTCGATCTGTTACAGTAACATTCGTCGCACACAGGACCACAGTCGCTCTGTTACAGTAACACTCCGTCATGCACAGGACCACAGTCGCTCTGTTACAGTAACACTCCGTCATGCACAGGACCACGGTCGATCTGTTACAGTAACACTAGTCCCTCTCAGGACCACGGTCAATCTGTTACAGTAACACTCGTCGCACACAGGACCACAGTCGCTCTGTTACAGTAACACTTGTCGCACACAGGACCACTGTCGATCTGTTACAGTAACATTCGTCGCGCACAGAACCACAGTCACTCTGTTACAGGAACACTCGTTGCGCACAGGACCACGGTCGCTCTTTTACAGTAACACTCGTCGCGCACAGGACCACAGTCGGTCTGTTACAGTAACACTCGTCGCACACAGGACCACTGTCGATCTGTTACGGTAACACTCGTCCCTCTCAGGACCACGGTCAATCGGTTACAGTAACACTCGTCGCGCACAGGACCACAGTCGCTCTGTTACAGTAACATTCGTCGCGCACAGGACCACAGTCGCTCTGTTACAGTAACACTCGTCGCGCACAGGACCACAGTCGCTCTGTTACAGTAACACTCGTCACGCACAGGACCACAGTCGCTCTGTTACAGTAACACTCGTCGCGCACAGGACCACAGTCGCTCTGTTACAGTAACACTCGTCGCGCACAGGACCACAGTCGCTCTGTTACAGTAACACTCGTCGCGCACAGGACCACAGTCGCTCTCTGTTACAGTAACACTCGTCGCGCACAGGACCACAGTCGCTCTGTTACAGTAACATTCGTCGCGCACAGGACCACAGTCGCTCTGTTACAGTAACATTTGTTGCGCACAGGACCACAGTCGCTCTGTTACAGTAACACTCGTCGCGCACAGGACCACAGTCGCTCTGTTACAGTAACACTCGTCGCGCACAGGACCACAGTCGCTCTGTTACAGTAACATTCGTTGCGCACAGGACCACAGTCGCTCTGTTACAGTAACACTCGTCGCTCTCAGGACCACAGTCGATCTGTTACGGTAACACTCATCGTGCACAGGACTACAGGCCCTCTGTTACAGTAACACTTGTCGCGCACACAGGACCACTGTCGATCTGTTACAGTAACACTCGTTGCGCACACAGGACCACGGTCGCTCTTTTACAGTAACACTTGTCGCGCACAGGACCACAGTCGGTCTGTTACAGTAACACTCCGTTGTGCACAGGACCACAGTCGATCTGTTACAGTAACACTCGTCGCGCACAGGACCACGGTCGCTCTGTTACAGTAACACTCGTCGCACACAGGACCACAGTCACTCTGTTACAGTAACACTCCGTTGTGCACAGGACCACAGTCGATCTGTTACAGTAACACTCGTCGCGCACAGGACCACTGTCGATCTGTTACAGTAACATTCGTCGCACACAGGACCACAGTCGATCTGTTACAGTAACACTCGTCACGCACAGGACCACAGTCGATCTGTTACAGTAACACTCGTCGCTCTCAGGACCACAGTCGATCTGTTACAGTAACACTCGTCGCTCTCAGGACCACAGTCGATCTGTTACAGTAACATTCGTCGCACACAGGACCACAGTCGCTCTGTTACAGTAACACTCCGTCATGCACAGGACCACAGTCGCTCTGTTACAGTAACACTCCGTCATGCACAGGACCACGGTCGATCTGTTACAGTAACACTAGTCCCTCTCAGGACCACGGTCAATCTGTTACAGTAACACTCGTCGCACACAGGACCACAGTCGCTCTGTTACAGTAACACTTGTCGCACACAGGACCACTGTCGATCTGTTACAGTAACATTCGTCGCGCACAGAACCACAGTCGCTCTGTTACAGTAACACTCCGTCGTGCACAGGACCACAGTCGCTCTGTTACAGTAACACTCGTCGCGCACAGGACCACAGTCGCTCTGTTACAGTAACATTCGTCGCGCACAGGACCACAGTCACTCTGTTACAGGAACACTCGTTGCGCACAGGACCACGGTCGCTCTTTTACAGTAACACTCGTCGCGCACAGGACCACAGTCGGTCTGTTACAGTAACACTCGTCGCACACAGGACCACTGTCGATCTGTTACGGTAACACTCGTCCCTCTCAGGACCACGGTCAATCGGTTACAGTAACACTCGTCGCGCACAGGACCACAGTCGCTCTGTTACAGTAACATTCGTCGCGCACAGGACCACAGTCGCTCTGTTACAGTAACACTCGTCGCGCACAGGACCACAGTCGCTCTGTTACAGTAACACTCGTCGCGCACAGGACCACAGTCGCTCTGTTACAGTAACACTCGTCGCGCACAGGACCACAGTCGCTCTGTTACAGTAACACTCGTCGCGCACAGGACCACAGTCGCTCTGTTACAGTAACACTCGTCGCGCACAGGACCACAGTCGCTCTCTGTTACAGTAACACTCGTCGCGCACAGGACCACAGTCGCTCTGTTACAGTAACATTCGTCGCGCACAGGACCACAGTCGCTCTGTTACAGTAACATTTGTTGCGCACAGGACCACAGTCGCTCTGTTACAGTAACACTCGTCGCGCACAGGACCACAGTCGCTCTGTTACAGTAACACTCGTCGCGCACAGGACCACAGTCGCTCTGTTACAGTAACATTCGTTGCGCACAGGACCACAGTCAATCTGTTACAGAAACACTCGTCGCGCACAGGACCACAGTCACTCTGTTACAGAAACATTCGTCGCACACAGGACCACAGTCAATCTGTTACAGTAACACTCGTCGCGCACAGGACCACAGTCGCTCTGTTACAGTAACATTCGTTGCGCACAGGACCACAGTCAATCTGTTACAGTATCACTCGTCGAGCACAGGACCACAGTCTATCTGCTGAATCCTTAAAGCCTGTACTTCTGAAAAGCCCAGTCTGCTTTGACTGGTGCAATGAACAGTATTAGAAAAATACTGTTAATTATGTAAATGCATTTTAGCAGAGTACCGAAATAATGAGGAACTTGTAAATAAGCATAATAAGGGCACTTCAACATTTATATCACGGAAACAAGTGAATACTCACATCTCCTTCTCCAACTGCTGCTGAATTAATTTAGCTGATTTCGCCATAGTGATATCTACAATAATCAATAAAAGAAAGAAAACAAACATATGAAATCCCTCTATTTGCATGTATATTTGTAAAATGCGTATTTAATAAAATAACATTTCATTAGTGGTGCAGTGTTCAGACTCACAATGGAAACATATTAAAGCAAGTCAACGCTTACGTTCGCACTAAATCATTACAACTCTATAAATCTAGAGCAAACAATGTTCTGTGTTTTCTCTTTGATGCACAGAATGATTCTCACTTTTAGCAGCATGGACTGTATTTAACTGAGAATGTTCAAGTCAACAATCACCTTGTTTGTTGCAGGCTACCACAAGTGTCGGGGCATTTTTTGCCACCACGTTGTCTGTGAGGATGGAGTAGAGAAACTCAGCCACGTCTCTGATGTCCTTCTGGAAGACGCTGCTGTCCACCACAAACACAACTGCTCTGGAATCCACCAAAGATTGTTCAGTCACTCAACCAAGACATCTTTCTCTGAACATGTAGCAGCTAGAAGCACTGAGAAATGACTGAACAGCTGAAAATTCACAGCAGAGCAAGAAGACAACAGGATTGTTTATGATGCATCTTCAGGAATACAGAACCGGAGACGATCCACGAAAACACAGGCCTTCATCCACATTCAGAGGTCAATCAGAAAAGCTCATCTATATTCATAACTCACCGAGCCAGGGCCTTGTACTTCTCCACAATCTGAACTCTTAAACTTTCATGACCAGGAACATCAACAAGAGTCCAGCTGCCACCCTGCAATTTCAGAAACGTCCAGTGTGTTTTCAATTCAATTGCATACTTAAAATCCACTTAAGTGCCTCATAACATCAAATGCACACAGCTGTCATGATATGAAATGACTTACTCTGTCATTTTTGCTCTTGTATGTGGCGCTGCTCTCTGTGATGGACGTCTGTGTTCTTACAAACTTCCCTAGCAATAACTGGGGAATATAACACAGCACATCATTTCCAGTCTAATGAGTGTATTTTGTAAGAATCCGAGAGTAGTAACTTACTCGGGTGAACAGAAGAGTTTTCCCTGAGTCACAGAGTCCCAACAGCAGCACAGCGGTCCTCGCTTTACTGGAGCCCCAGAAATTCCCAAAAAACACTACGATTTCAGAAAGAGAGCATGAAAATATCAACCATATAAGCAGTTCATCCCTTTTAAGGGAGAGGAATAATAATAATAGTTATGCTGGCTAATTATAATAATGCATATTATGAATGTTTGCTGTGATATGCCTAATTTATTAATAAAGCGGTTACCGATGGTGAGCAGCACGAGCGCTAGAGACACTAATATCCCGAGGATGAAGACGCCTTCTTCACTCTGAATCTCTTTCAGGAAGCTCTCCATGAACTGCTCCTCGGAGAAATCCTCCAGATCTATATGAATCTTCTCGTCCATGTTTGAGACCGGGCATGGAGTGCCAACAGAAGACAGCGGAAGTGAATGACACGTGTACTAACTTCAGCGACCTGCGAACTTCCGCATTCTACTACGGTGACGGCTGGCCTCATGAATATTAATAAGCATTCGCGATCATTACTGGCCAATCCGGCTGGAGGTTTGAGGTGCGGAAAATAGTTAATATTAATGAGCTAACCTATGCCATAGTAGCGCTCATTCAGCTGACCATGGAAATAAAATAAGTTGACACAAGTTACAATGTATAATTAGCATTAACTGTTTGTTTTTTTATATATTTCCAATGTAATGTCTTTTAAACTATTAGGTCTAATAGGTTGACGTGTTGTGTTACTTTTCTAATCGTTTACCAGGATAAACCAATCGCAGTTATTTGTAATTACCGTTTGGGTGTTCCTTTCAATCTTTAAGTTAATTAATATTGCTGGGGCATATTTTATTTTGCATCTTGGGTACCGAGACATTTATAAAGTTCTAAAGATTGCAAAGTTCTAAAGATTAAAGTTCAAATCCAAAGAAATATTCTTGATAAAAGTTAAGATTCTTCCACACCCCCTAAAACAACTCATTCTAACACGCCCCACATGTCTACGTCACTGTGTGGGAAGATTTGCATAATGCTGCCCAGATGCTCAAGCAAAAAAGAAGGCGTACCTTTTATTCTATGTGTTGACGCCGGTGCCATTTCGTAGAGAAGCTGTGTTTCATTGTGAAAGTGAAACTACTTTGTTTAGCCTTCCAAAAGAGCATGATACCCCTGGCTGTTCCTCATTTTCAGAGGTGCTGATATTCAGGAAAAAACACAGCCCCAATATCTTCTTCAATTTCAGGTTCATTCTAACTGCTTTACACTAAGCTCTCAACGCATGTTTGTTCACGTTTTGCAAAATAAGTGACACTCTGTGTCAGCGCACACATTGTTAAAACGACAGTTCTAGTATGGTTGGAGATGACACACATCACACAAAAAATATTAGTATTGTAATTATTCTATGAAAAGTATTATTATTTTTATTAAGCTATTTATATAAAAAAAATTCTTTATACTACATTAGTGATAATTAAAGGAATAGTATAGTTAATTGATTGGCTTTTTCTAAGGAATAGTTCACACAAACATTAAAATTTGCACAAAAATGTGTGTGTGTGTGTGTGTGTGTGTGTGTGTGTGTGTGTGTGTGTGTGTGTGTGTGTGTGATCAGGTGCAGTATAAAGCTGCCTGGAATGAGATTATGGGTTGCCACTGTGCTGCATTTTGTGCAAAGTGAGTGTTTTGGCCCTGTGTGAGATTCCTCAGTGACATCTGATCTGGTTTTGAACCGCTGTGTGTTCACATGAGTTGTGTTTCATGCGTGTGGTTCCTGGTTCACACACACTTTCTTCCTCTTTCTTCCCACAGATACCCAGACCACCTGCACTGTTTCCAGGAGGATGGAGATGTGTGGAAGAAGAGGCTTCTGTCCACTAGAGAGAGCTGTTCACATCAGTCACATCTAGCTTGTGTTTACTGGGACCAGGTCAGTTCTAGGTTAGCTATTAAACTGACTGGAGCTTTAAAGGTTTGATGCTGGTAATTCACATGATGAGATGTTCTGCAAGCCATGTGTTGATCCTTTCCTCTCTATTACCATCGGAATCAGTAATCTGTAACACCGGCCCAGGGGTGATCTGTCTCACTTCAAGTTCAAGTTCAAGTCTGTTTTATTGTCAATTCTTCCACATGTTCAGTACATACATACAGAGAATTGAAACTGCGTTACTCTCAGACCCCCGGTGCACACAGATAACACTAACATTAACATTAATGCATACATGCATATAATCTTGCATACATGATTATAATGATCAAATCAGTGGGAATGGTTTATTTATCTATGTGCTAGATACTTGGACACAAAGCATCTGACACTATATTTATATCCTTTCATTTTGTACATTCAGCTGTTGGGACAATAGATATAGTCTATTGTAATTAAATGCAAGCTTTTAGGCAATGTGTTTTTTCTTTATTGTGAGATTAATCTATTAAAACAATTAATAAAATCTAGTTAATAACACGTCGGGGTGGTCAGTACGATTTTTCATGTTTCCATCATGCTGGATTTCTTTTGATCAAAAATGCTGATATATTGTGAAATATTATTCTAATGTAAAATATCTGTTTTCTGTGTGAGTCTGTGTTAAAGTGTAATGTATTTCTGTATTTCCAGCATCATTCCTCCAGTCTTCAGTGTCACATGATCTTCAGAAATCATGAAGATATGATGCTTTACTGCTCAAGAAACATTTCTGATTATTATCAGTGTTGAACACAGTCGTGCTGCTCAACATTTATTAGTGGAAACCGTGATACATTTAATTTTTCAGGATTCACAGGTAAATAGAACGTAAAAAAACAAAAACAAAAAAAAGCATTTATTTAAAAAAATAAATCTACTGTAAAATTGTGAATATCTTTACTGACACTTTTGATTTATTTAATGCGTCCTTAATGAATAAAAGTATCGTTTTCTTTCCAACAAAGACAAAAACAAACATCCTGACTCTACACCTTTGTGCATGAACCAGTGATTGGAGATATTTCTTTACTGACTCCGAGGAACATCGTGGCTTTAAATGTGTGAAATGTGTGAAATGGCATGGACTCGTGTAGACTGAACGCAGCATGCGCTGGGCCTAATTATGAATAAATGAAGGGCTTCAGCTGAGTCGTTTCTGGACTCACACTGATGATGCTCGAGTGGGCTTCTGCTCATGAGTTCATCATCCAGCGGGTGTTGTGTGCTTGAATAATTCATCTAATTGCTCTTAATGAGTCCAGACCCTCAGCGGTTCATTCTGCTGTTTAACACACACACACACACACACACACACACACACACACACACAGCCTGGGTTACTTGTCACATGCTTTAGATTTATTGTGCTATCTGAACCTTTGGAGCGTGTCCTTTGAGGCTCAATAACAATATAAGTTAGTATGTCTAATCGGTTTGGACAGAAGCCTGCATGATATTTAGAATGTTTTGTTGTTGTTGTTGTTTTTCACATCTATAGTTCATTTGAGCAATCCAAGCAGAAAAATAAATAAACCCCATCTGAACACGGACAAACGTAAAAAGACCTATGAACCGTACTCAGTTTGTTTTGACTGAGTTCCCTTTTAAGTGCACTTAGTTACATTGTACTGAGTACTGAGGTCACTTGCAGCTGGATCCCTTTTAAGGGAAGTTCATCTGAACTGAGTTTGGTTCAGTTCAAGTGTACTATATGTGAAAACAAGCTTACAGCATTTATTTTGTAAATATAAACAAATTTTGATTTTGACGACTGCAACACATTCCAGAAAAGTTTGGACAGAGGCAAAATAAAAGACTGTATCTCATCATTTGAATTAAGATTGCAATCATTTAGTTTTAAAGCACAGCCACCACAAAAACTGACTAAATACAGATTTAGAATCAGAACCAGATCGTTTAATAGCTATTATGCTGTTTTTGAAAACAAGTTGTTTCATAGCTTAAGGAAACACTCGTATCTAACAATGCTTTTTTTAAAAACTTACTCCTTATAAAGCATATAACCCAAATGGTGTCTTATATGTCAGAGCAGCAGTCACTGCAATTTATGAAAGAAGTCAATCAATTATGTGGTTTCTGTGTGAAAAAAAAAAAACAGATGCAACCTCCACTATACAGTATGTAGTATGCACTACACAGTAAGCACGAGCTAGTATTCCCTGAAGCTGCAGCAGCAGTGTGTGTATGTGCACTCATGTGATCAGATGCTGATGGAGGAGGAGGATGCTCTGAATCACCTTCACTCAGTGCTGACCGATGACTTCATGACGTGGCCCAGTTAAGGACCAATCAGAAATCGCGCCGCGTTCCCTTTAAGAGCAGCTGCACTGCCTGGAGAATAGATGCGCGCGCGTCCTGTATCCGTCTCTATCCTGCTCTCTTATGGATCATACAGCGATGCGATGTGCTGGAGTCCTCTACAAACCTCCGTCGATGGATCTGGAGTAACAGAACAGGCATCAGATGCAGTGACGCATTTATCTGAGGTGAGAACGAATGCGTCTGTCCAGGAATCGCGTCCAGAAGCGCGCGTCGGAACGCGTCCTGCTCCTGAATGAACGTCCCCTCGCTCTCATTCATTATGCGTCGCTTTACCCTAGGATACGCGTTCGCGTGCGTTAACTCGTTTAAATGCACGCACACATGCGGTGATGGGTGATTAACGGGTAACACGGGTCACAGTCGCTGGTTCTGGAGATGCTGCTTCAGTGCTGGTCATGTGCATGTGTTTTGTTTCGATGCAGACGAGTGTGTGTGTGTGTGTGTGTGTGTGTGTGTTATTGATTCAGGCCTTCATTCACAGGGATTCACAGCATCATGTATCATCCACCCAATAACTGAGAACCTGAAATTATCAAATGATACACTCATGTGTGCACAGATGTATAAACACACACACACACAGATTCTGGGGGTCCGAGGGGCCCTAGATGAGGGCATGAGAATGGACCCTACCAGTGTAACATTTAGGTTAAATATCTTTTTAGTTTTTGCAGTTCACGTAAAAAAATTTTTTACAAAATAAATAATTAATGTCATAGTCTCTCAAATACTATGAGAACATAGAAACCACATTTGTAATAATGATACAACGGGGTGAATAGAGGTGAATAGAGCTGGCATTTATGTAAAGTTCCCAATAAATGTGTGTAAATGTTTATTTCGAGCGACAGAATCAGTGCAAACTAATCGGGGCAGAACTACAGTATGTGTAAATTATAACATCACAGAATGTAATATAACATTAGTTTGGTTAATTGCTCATATTTTCACTCTCTTGTATTTGTGTGTGTTTTCCGCAGCTCTGACGCCCGTCCTCATGTTACTCTTAAAATGCTTTGTAAGTTAAACAGTAAACACCTAAATATCCATAAAGTCAGCGTTATCACTCTTAATTTCTGGCCTGTTTGTGATATTTATATAAGTGTGTATATACATTATCTGTAACTCAGCTAATATCTGGACCCTTGGTAAATAGTTGCAAATGGACTCAGAATTTGTTATTTTTTTTAATCTATAAAATATGTGTGACATGTGGAACCCCTACAAATTGTAATGAGAACAATCAAACTCAAATAAACCCCTTATATGAGGTATGGTTTAAGGTCACGTTGTTGATTAGGACAGTGACGGGCGAGTCCCTGCTGTCCTCTTCAGTGTGAGGAAGACCTGACAACACAGAACCATCAGGAAATATCTGCTACGGTTCAGATGCTCACTTCTGTTCGGTGAGGACCTTTAAATCTAGTGGAGATGGAAGAAGAGAAGACGTGTGTCTCACAGTGAGGAGGACGCTTTGAGAGGCCACACAGACTTTAAAGTTCACAATTTGGAGAAGTGCAGATGCTGGTGGTGTCCAAGAACCAGAAAGTCTTTAAAACAACGATCAAACACGGATTGTTTGGGAAAGTTGCCATAAAATGCCTTTGATGTCCTCAAACAACAAACCTATCTCAGGAAGCTTGAGCTGGGCTGTGGCCGGATCTTCCAGAAACAATCACAAGCACACCTAACTATCTACAGAACCGTTCACTGAGTACAGAAGGTTTAGCTCCGTAGAGACCCTGTGGGATGAGCTGAAGAAGTCCTCAAACGGATCTGAACCATCTGGAGAGATTCTGTCTGAAGGAACGCTCTCGGATCCCTCGCCGTTCGTTTATCATCCTCTTTACACTTTATAGAAGAAGACTCGGAGCATGATATCTTGGCAAATATTATTTTGTGAATATACAAATTATTATGTGAATATAATGATGCAAATGCACATATCTGATTCATATTCAAATATGGAAATATATGAAAGATTTCTGAGAATATTGTAATCCACGCTTTTTTCTTTTCTGCTTCCATGTTTGTGTGTCATATCAGATCAGTGCCACACTGGAGTAAGAAGTAGGTCTCTGAATCATGTAATGTAAATGTGGCATTTTGCTTCACACTTTGTGATTTGCATACTGACCTCTCTCTCTCTCTCTCTCTCTCTCTCTCTCTCTCTCTCTCTCTCTGTGTCAGTGGTTTGCCAGGGCATTGGCATGGGCTTGTAATGAATGGCGACGGGGCTCCCAGCAGCCCGGAGCACTCCTGCTGCACACTTCCCGACTGGAAGGAGTTCTGTGAGCTTCACGCTCGAGCTTCCGCCGCTGATTTTGTCGACAAGTTCAGGCGATTCCTCAGTGAGAACCCATGCTACGACGCACCCGGTGCTGACACCAGCTTCTCACAACACTTCGCTCAACACTTCCTGACCTGCTTTTCTGCCGCACTCGACCAGGGCTCTCCGAGAGACTCCTCCGCTCCGAAGTACAGCATCGTGCCCTTTGTGGGCATACAGAGCTGCACGCTGCCCCTCAGCCACGACCTCTACCATCGGAGGAAAGACGTGGGGGCCTCGAGCGAATCACTGGATAGCATGGACAGTGGAGGGGGCGGAGCCAGCGGACAGGAACAGCAGACCCCCACCCATAAGATGCCAACCCTGAGCCAATCCAGGAGTTCGGAGGATGTGTCCATGGGGCGACGCAAGACTCGCTTCAAGAAGGGCTTTTCGCTCCGAAACATGAGTCTGAGCGTGGTGGACGGGGTGAAGGAGATCTGGCACCGCAGGGCCTCTCCAGAACCAGACCCCTTGGGGAGCTCCAGGAGGACCAATGGACCCGAGGCCATGGGGTCCGAACACTGGAGCCAGAAGCTGCGGCTCCCGCGGGGCTCTCAGGGCCATAAAGCAGAGCTGTTGGAGATCCAGAGGGAGGGTGCGCTCAGATACATGGTGGCTGATGATAATAACTGTGTGGGGGCGGCGCAGTGGCAGAAGTGCAGGCTGCTGTTGAGGAAGACCGCCGCACAAGTGGACGCAGGAGAGACGTTCCAGCTGGAGTTCTACGTTCCACCAAAGGTAGAACCGCACTCGGATAAAACATCAGCGCACATACACCATAGTTTGGTCAATTACCCCAATCCACGCCCACATTATTGGAGATATTCGGATGTAAACAAGTTTATTTGTATAGCGATTTTTACGATACGAATCATTGCAAAGCAACTTTACAGAAAATTACGTTTCTATAATATTTAGTAGTAGCTTGTAAGTGGTGACTGTCAGTTTATGTGCATCATATCAATGAAAAATCAATTAAATACTGTTCCAACAAAGTAAAATTTAAATTGTTTAACCCAAGCTAAAGAACAATAATGCACATTTGATCAGATGCAACTACACTCACAATTTAAGAGATGCATTATTCAAATGTTTGGCGAAAGAGATGCGTTTTTAATCTAGATTTAAACAGAGAGAGTGTGTCTGAACCCTGAACATTATCAGGAAGGCCATTCCAGAGTTTGGGAGCCAAATGTGAGAAAGCTCTACCTCCTTTAGTGGACTTTGCTATCCTAGGAATTATCAGTATTCTTATTGGCCAAACACATGCGCCTCTTAGATTTTTTTTTTTTGTCAAATAATGTTTATTTAGGATTTGGTGTCTGCTTTTCTATACCTGGAGTCTAGGGGTGTGCGATATTTGCCGTCTGTGATAATATCGTAATTGTTGTTTTAATGATGTGTAAGCTGACATTATTGCTTATGCATCCAATAGCATTCAGTGCGTGATTAAGCTTAATTAGAATGCAGGTAAAATGACAATATAATTCAAGTTATATTAGCAAAATAGCTTTTCGTTTCATTCAGTTTAATTATAGTAGTAATATATGATATAGTTTAGTAATATCATGCAAGCAAGAGTGCTGTTTTCCTGAATATTGCAAATGTGATATTGACTTTATACAGTGTAACAGACACAAGTGTGTAGTTTTCCTAGCAAGACCTTGATGATCTTCTGGCTGTTATTAAGGCATGGAAATGAAAGCTGTTAGTCAGTCTGATTGTCTGACCGGATGCAGGTTGTGAGCAGGAATTAATGATGTAACTGTGTGTTTGGTGACCGCGCTGTAAGGCCAGGACTGTATTTCCCGTAATGAGCTCAGCTGTTCTCACCACTTCCTGAAGAGCTCTGCAGGACCATACAGCGATGTACCCGTGATGCCACACAAAACCAGTCTGAAGTCTCTGGGGTATATTTGTACCAATAGCCAAAAGTGCATTGTTTGGCTCAAAATTGTTGATTTTTCTTTTATGCTAAAAATCATTAGGATATTAAGTAAAGATAATGTTCATGAAGATATTTAGTAAATCTCCTACTGTAAATATATCAAAACTTAATTTTTGATTAGTAATATGCATTGCTAAGAACTTCATCTGAACAACTTTAAAGATGATTTTCTCAATATCTAGATTTTTTTGCTCCCTCAGATTCCAGATTTTCTAATAGTTGTATCTCAGACAAATATTGTCCTCCGAACAAACCACACATCAATGGAGAGATGATTTACTCCGCTTTAGACGATGCATAGACATCGATGTCACTAAATTGACCCTTATGACTGGTTTTGCGCTCCAGGGTCAGATATGAACTTGCAGGAACATGAATAAATGTCAACAGTTTTGTTCAATAACAATAAACGTATTTATTCACGTAGTTTTGGGATATTGTAAAAATCTTATCTGTATACTTGTGTGTCTCTATGCATATTTTTCAACTTTTTAGGAAGCGGCTCTCAGAGCAATTTTACCATCATTCAAAAAAAAATCACACACACACAAAAACCCCCACTTGGTTTAGGTTTAGGGTTTGGTTAAATTTTAAGCAACTCATGAAACTCATGAATCCTGACTAATGACTCAACAGCGAGGCTGAGAAGCGTCCACATTGCCAGAAAAGAGGTCATCTGACTGACCATCCACAAGGGTTTGGTGTCTGTTCTGACGTAGATTACCACTGTAATGGACTGGTATGAAAATTTTTTTTCAAAGATTTAATGAACCTCAAATCTAGTGAGCAGTTTTTCCCTAATAGCGCTGATGGACTGATAAACTGATGAACCCCCGGCTGTGTGCGCAGTAATGTTAGCAAAGGTGCTTTTACAGTATGCATGAGGTGGACAGTGAACAGGACTTCTCTGTCAGCTTTTAGTATCTGAAGTTAGTGTTTGACTCCACTTGACATGAGGATGTGGTTGACAAATAATTATTTGAGTTCATCTAATGTAGCTTCAAGAGTCAACAGATGAACCAGACATATGTTAGTAGTAATGTTTTCCTCATTAAAATCCTATTCCACATTTTGGTTTTGTTAGAAGGCTTTAGGGAGATTTCAGGAAGCAGATCTCAGAGCAATTTTAGTCCCTCGAGACAGTACTAATAACTTCCTTTTCCTGAACAAAGTAAAGACAGGGTAAAAATAGAGGGTGAGTGAATGCGTGTCCATGCTAACTTCAGCATAAACAGACATAACGTGTCTGTGTTTGAGCTGAGTCAAGCTCCTGTCTGTCTGCATGTGTCCTCAGAAGCTAATAAAGTCTGTTATCGGTGATCTCAGACAGATAATGCAGTCAAAAGCACATGAGAGAGAGAAGCTGAAGCAGAGTTTGGCGTCATGAATCAGATGATGTCTGTGTCTTCATTCAGCAATGCTTCAGTCATCAGTTTTACTGTGGTGTTTGCAGAACAACATCCTCTTTCCTATCAAATGAGACCATAATTGATAAAACCAGAAGTTAAGGAGATGGCAAGACCAGTTTTGGAAATGATGTATGTGAATGAAAGCACAAAACCAGTTGTAAGGGAATATTTTTTTAAATTATATAATTATGCATAATCTAAAAGCGGAGTAAATGATCTCTCCATTGATGTGTGGTTTGTTCGGAGGACAATATTTGGCTGAGATACAACTATTAGAAAATCTGGAATCTGAGGGAGCAAAAAAAATCTAAATATTGAGAAAATCGCTTTGAAGTTATCCAAATGAGTTCTTCTCCTGCTTATCCGGGGCTTGGTCGCGGGGGCAGCAGTCTAAGCAGAGACGCCCAGACTTCCCTCTCCTTACACACTTCCTCCAGCTCTTCGGGGGGAGACCGAGCGTTCCCAGTCCAGCCGAGAGACTGGTTGTGTGCTCCGGGGTCACATGTGGTGGTTGGTTGTAACAGGAAACACAGGGCTCAACAGTAGAAATGATCACATACATGTGTTTTTATGCAATAACTCCAATAAGTAAGATGCATGATGTAAATTGGGCTAATTTCAATATATCACTGTTTAACATTTTTAACAGGTTCATTGTGTGATACAATTGTTTCAGTTTAACACATTACAGATATTTAATGCAATTAATGCATCATCTATTTCTTTTCCTCGGGATCGTTTAGCTAGTGTTACAGTAGACTATATGAGCATCTTTCTAGATTTATTCTGTCTCAGTTGGTTCTGTTTCTTCATGATATGTCCTACTGACAGTGTTGGGGGTAACGAGTTACAATGTAACGGATTACAGTAACAATATTACTTTTTTGGGTTACAAAGTAAAGTAACGCATTACATTAATAATATTGGTAACTACACTACTTTTCTTGACTATATATACAGTAGAGAGCGCGAGAGAGACGTTATTTCCGGGTCTTAAACATACATAGCTGGTTTACATGCATTTACATGCAAGTCATTGATATATTTACAAGCATAAAAACATTTATTTTCTTAAAATAGCCTTATGAAACTGCACTGAGAGTCATGCTGCGTTCACTTCATGAACATTTGATCGTTTGATTTGAGTAAAACTAGCGTCACATCATAAACACGGAACTGTAAAGGTATTCACGTTAACACGTCAAAATAAAAGTCTGGTTTAATTTAAAGACAAGTATTTGATTAATACAATTAAATGTAACCGTTAAAAATGGAATCGAGAAAAATTAAAACAGAAAAACAGAATTTGGGAAAAAATAAAACTGATTTCATAGGGCCCTAAAAAAGGAAAGTAAAGTAATAAGTAGTGAAGTTACTTTTCAAATGCGGTAACTAGTAAAGTAATCTCATTACAGTTACAGAAGTAACTAGTAACTAGCAACTAATTACATTTTTTTGAGTAACTACCCCAACACTGCCTACTGACACGCTTCAACAATATTACAAACATATTACATGCTGTTCATGTGTGTGTGTCGTTGAGTGTTATTGATGTGTGTTTGTAGACATCTAAACCCAAAGTGAGCGTCCCTCTGTCTGCTATCGTGGAGGTGAGGACCACCATGCCTCTAGAGATGCCCGACAAAGACAACACATTCGTGCTCAAGGTACTCTAGATAGTCCTTCATCTCATGCTCACGTGCATGTTATGCATTTCACTTTCCTTTAAAAAAGCATGCTGCCTGGTGGATCATAGACCAATGCTGTGTTGTGGATCTCAGGTAGAAAATGGTGCTGAATATATTTTGGAGACCATCGATTCTTTGCAGAAGAACTCATGGGTCGCTGATATCCAGGACTGCATTGATCCAGGGTGAGACAAGAGTATTAGTGTCCACAAACACGTTCACTTAATATTACATCAAAATGCCCTTCATTGCATTTCCATTATCTCTCCATCTCCATTATCAAAAAGCCACATTATTAGTGTCTATACACTGGTGACAACTTTTCTGAGTTATCCCTTAGCTTACTGCTAGTTGGCCTTGTTGTCAAGTCAAATCAGATTAATTTACACATTGTTTCAAAGCAGCTTTACAGAAAGTCATACTCCTATGTCTATAAAAATGCAAAAATAAAATGATTTTCTTAGTATTTTTGACTTGTTTTCCATTACTTACATCTAAACATTCTTAAATCAAGATGCATTTGCTTGAAAAGCAACATAACAAGAAATAAAGTCTTGTTTTTAAAAAAAAAAATTTTTTTCTTAAAGCGAGACAAAAACATGCCAATGAGGCAAGAAAAATAATAATCCTGTTTTCCCACTAAATTAAGATTGTTTATTACCCCATTGACAGATATTTTTTGTGTGTGCGTTCAGTATAAAATTAACAAACTTTGGGTAATATTTTTAGAAAACAAGAACAATCTCAAGTGATTTCTTTTCCCCAAGTAAACGTATCTTGAAAACGAGAAAAAAAATGTTTTTAACAATGAATGCCTTAGCATTTAATTATCGAGTTTAAGTGCTGTTAGCGCCGATATGACACCGTAAAATGAAGTGCTGCTCCAGATTTAGTATTTATAGTGTTGTCTAACACATTAATGAGTGCAGCTGTGAACGTCTGAGCATTTTAAGACCGTTACTAGATTACGAGTTCAGTAGGTAGTGTTCAAAGTGAGAGCAAGTGATTCTCAACACGTAGGAATTAATATAAAGTTGGATGTTGCAGGTTAAAACTCAGAAACAACATACTAAAACTACCCAATTCTGTGATTAGTTTAATCGCAGCATATAATCACTGCAGTTAATCGTGTTCACCGTCTGTTTGATTACATCATTAACTGACTGCATGATTTTTACTGTACATTTCTGCCTTATGGACATAAACCTGTGAATGAAATATAACGTAGAAACTTACATTTTCTGTAAATCTGCTTGGCAACAATTTGTATCGTGAAAAGCGCTATACAAAAATAAACTTGAATTGACTTTCAAAGCTTGGGAAAACACCGGGAGAAAATTAGATTTAGACCAGGTATAGATGGAGAGTGAACCAGTGAAATAATATCAGTTTAAATCCTTTTGATCTAAACTGGAGTCTGATGTAAATACGGTAAAAAGCAACAATGGATTTTAAGCACTACGTCAATCAGAAACTCTGTATTCCAGGACATCAGATACATATTTAAAAGATTAAACACTTTATAGAAGATGGATTGTTTTTTCTTGATATATTTGCTAAAGCACGTCTCTGTGTCACAGGGACAGCGGCGATGACATCGAGCTGGCGTCATACGCTCACAGCCAACCGCACAAAGACTTCTCGCTGGTGTCCTCCTGCAGCTGTGAGCTGCTGTGTGACGGTACTTCATCCTCCTCAGACCAAACCTGTAAAAGAGCTCAGACGTTACCAGCCATCAGGCCTGCACAGCAAAATCCCCAGTGTTAATTTAACACTCTGAGTGTGGACTCATATAAACACTGAAGCAGTGTTAAAAGTAACACTGAAGCAGAGTTGAAGTTAATGAGATAATTAAGAAGTTAATTGAGTTATGATTAAGCATTATTGAAGACACCTGATGTTAACAAGCAGACTCACAAACGAGAAAAATCACAATTTGTGTATCACCATTATAGTGTTCAGTGTTTGCTTTAGCTGGGATCTTGGCTTGTAACTTTTTACTTTTAAAGTTTGTTTGTCAAACCAAGAGCAAAAATCATCGCGTGTTGATGATTATGTTTTAATGTAATCGTTGTTTGACATGAATCACTGAACTCATTTACAGTCTTTTCTCAAAGTAAAACTTCCATTATTGATTGTCACAGCTTTGATTCCACAATGAAAAAATCAGTATTTTCTATACATTTTGTAGGTATCTCTTGCAAGTGATTCTGATTTTTTTTTTTATTAAAGAATTCTAATTTTAGACACACACAGATAACAACAATCAACGTATGAATCTCAACAATGTTGACAAACAGCATATTCAGATAAACAGACCAACTCTGAACATCACAAAACTAGATACAAAAAAATGAACATAAAAAAAACAAAAATAAAATATAGTTAGAATAAAAAGTTAAAAAGACAGTTCAGCTCATAATTTATTCATGCCGCAATGCATGATGGGAGCCATGGATGAGTTTTTATTGGCTACAACATGCTTTTTTGATGATCGCGCTGATTCCTGATGTCTGTGTGTCTAAACAAAATATTTCTTTTTTTACGTAGAACTAACTATTAAAAACATGTCATACTATGTCAGAAATGCTGGGTTGCTTACTTTTCTTTTTTACTTAATTTATGTACGCAGTAAAGAAACTTAAACTCAGGCATTCAGGTCACTCTATAACAAATAGCTCAAATCACAATCAATGGCACACATGATTGCCTTTGCTGTGGTCCGTCTGTATGATATAATTCAGTCACCACAGCCACATCAAATCTAAAGATAATAACTGAAGGGTCAAGATCCCAGCTAAAGCAAACACTGAACACTATAATGGTGATACACAAATTGTGATTTTTCTCAGTTGGTGATTCTGCTTGTTAACATCAGGTGTCTTCTATAATGGTCAATCGTAACTCAATTAACTTCTTAATTATCTCATTAACTTCAACTCTGCTTCAGTGTTACTTTTAACACTGCTTCAGTGTTTATATGAGTCCACACTCAAGAGTGTTAAATTAACACTGGGGATTTTGCTGTGTGACAGAAGCTGCTCGGATGGATGCAGCGCTCGGAGGAATTCTGGCGAAATGGCTTTAAAACTACATTTGAATTTTGTACTTAAATGTTATCAGTATTCAAAGTCTATTCAAATTTAAAAGGCATAATTTCAGTCAGGAGGAAATAAAGCTTTTATCTCTCCTGAGGCCACAAGAGCTAAATATCGGTTTATCTTCAGGAAGAGTTTATGTTGTGTTTGTGTTGCTCAGGTTCACATCGAGGGTCCGAGCGGCTGTGCTCTGCAGCTGCTGATCAGTCGACTGCGACCCACTGTCAGGAGCCGCCCGTCACCCAGCACCCCTCACACGTCCCGCTGGAGCACTTCCTGCGGTCGCCAGAGCCCCCCAACACTAACACCCCGTCAGGTACACACACCTTTACCAACACAGCAACACTCGGGACAGTCAGGTCACTCTGCCTCAAAGGGTCATGACCTCTCTGAGGTTCACTCATGGTGTTATCAAGATTACAACATTGACTGACTTTAGTTATCTGATTAGTCTACACTTCTGAGAATTAACAGGGTTAGCTTTTGTAATCAAAAAAATATTGGGTCACCATTATGGGGATTAGTGTTCAACCGAAAGTGGTTGGTCACTGTTGAGTTGTTTTCCTCTACAGAACCTCAAATTAGTTTTCATAAACACTGTTATAAAGAGCACAAACTTTACATTAGAGCCAACACGCCAAACTACGTTAAACACTGATCCCCATAATGGTGACACATTTTTAATAAAACAACAGCTAAACCTGTTTTTTTCTCAGAACTGTAGACTAATGAGAGAAATAAGTTCAGTTTGGTTTGTAATAAGACAGATTTCAAGTCTTTTCAGTTGATTACATTCTCATCTGTTCAAGAATAAAGTGAAACAAACTTATACTATTTAAATACCAATGAAGTGGGGGTATATATGAAGAGTTAATTTTCAAAAACCGATAAAAGGCACTTTTAAAAAAAATAGCTGATTGCTGTATATTATTCTCCACATATTGAGCGATCTGAACCCTGAACACTTTTT